>NC_048576.1:59324053-59501553 GCF_013265735.2 Oncorhynchus mykiss
GCCCTTCATTCTCCCCTTTCTCCCCACCTTCCGCCTCTCTACTCTTCTTTCTTTCCCTTTATCCTTTCTTCTCCCTCTTTGTCAGGCTGATTGTGCGCAGCGGAAACAACTCCATGTCTCCCCTGCTCTTTGACTCAGACCTGGACGACGTGCCAGAGCGTGGCATCGTGAGCGAGGGCTCCATACTCTACCTGGAGCTCACGGCCGACTCCTCTTCCATCCCGTTACTACTAGCTCTGCGCTATGAGGGTGAGACCTTAAAATGCTCCCAGCATCAGTACACACAGTTTCTCTTGTCTCTTTCTCACTCTTATTTGTAATTGACTGTGATATGACAATAATACAGACACTGCTGCTTGCTTTAGTTTAGGGCTGTCCCCGACAAAAAAAAAAACACTTTTGGGGTCGATCGAGAGTCGTTGTGTTCTTTCGACCAATAGATGGGTCAAAATGTTTAAACTTGTTTTTCCATATATGTGTTTGAATAAAACCAATTACGTATGCACTGAGCTTGTCTGATGGTTTAAGCACACTGTTTGATTAAGTCACACAAATGACTCAAGAAAGAGCCCAATGGTCACACTGTTAAAATTGACAGTGAGTGTCTGTGTGACTGGCGCAAGTTGTCTCGCTCTCCTCACATGCATGTGACCAATAGGGCCTGACCTATAGCCCACCATAATCGCATCAATAAATTGGTTATAACAAACTCCGAACAAAGTAATGTCAACAGCAAAATGGAGGCAGAGGACGTAAAAAAGAAACACGAAATGGGCGAATGTTTAGTTGCTTTGGAGGGAAAGGGGAAGTCAGATCTGTAGAAGACATTTGACTTAGCTTTGGAAACTACTGAAGATCAAGAAAAAGGAGTGTATTGGAGCAAGTGTTACGTTAGTATTGTGTGTGCCAAACAGTTGCTGTTTTTTCAGAACAGTGTAAACAACACCAAATAAATACATGTACCAGAGAGTCTGTTCTAACACAAAATAAATAATATACAGCCTTTATTACAGCAGACAAAAAATAGTTGCATGCATTCTTGAATTACGGTACAGTCGTCCCCGGGGCGGAGTGGTCAATCCCACAGTCATATGATCGGTGCGGCAGCAGAGAAGTGGCCTGGGCCTTACTGAACACCTCCCGGGGGTCCTGGTACGACCCGGGCGGGGCAGACTGTGCTGACTTCAGGCCATGAGCTTGGCAGAATGGGCTCCAGCCCATGATGGCACCAGTCAATGAAGGGATTGTGTTGCTGGAGCCAGGAGAATCCAAATACCCTGGGAACCTGAGGAGACTTAATGAGCAGGAACTGGATCATTTCGCTTTGGTTCCCTGACACACCTAAGTTGATGGGGGTGGTATTGTGGGTGACCCGGCCTATAGAGTGCCCGTCCAGTGCTCTAACGTCCATGGGAATGGATAGGGGCTGGGTGGGGATATCCAGCTCGGAAGCCAAGGTAGCGTCCATAAAGCTCTCAACGGCCCCAGAGTCAATGAGTACCCAGAGAGATTTCGACTGGTTCCCCCACAGCAACATGGAATGAAAGGAGGTGCAAGTAAAGGGAGAGGAAAAGTTATGCGTATGGCCCGCCAAAGTACTCACTCCTACCGGTAAGCCTGGTCTTTTAGTGGACAGGTGGAGACGAAATGGCCAGTAGTCCCGCAATACAGGCAGCTCTTAGTGTGAAGCCTGTATAGCTGTTCAGCTGGAGACAGCCTAGTTCTGCCTAGTTGCATGGGCTCAGGAAGAGGTAAATTGTCAGTCTTTGGAGGCCCTTGGGGGAACACAGGTAGTCTCGGGTTCTCTCGACAACGGAGCCATCGGGGACTTCCGGGATACCTTGGAGGCGAGGTGGAATCCATGGACGGGCGGGCAAAATCGAATCTCCTCTCCTTCTGTTGTTCCTGTAGTCGTCCATCAATCTGAATGGTCAAGGCGATGAGCGAGTCGATATCCGTCAGTAGCTCTTTTACTTCCTCCGATATGCTGTGCAGGAACATGTCGGACAGTGCGTCCAGGTTCCAGGCACTCTCAGCTGCCAACGTGCGTATTTCCATTATGTAGTCTGCCACACTGCGGGAGCCTTGCCAAAGCTGGAGTAACTTCCGGGAAGCCTCTTTCCCAGACAATGCAGCATCGAAAACTTTATTTTCCTTTGCCACAGACTGAAGCATATGGCCGAATGTTGTTCCCATACTGCCGTAGCTCAGGCCAGAGCCCTCCCGGACATCAGCGTGATGAGCTACACTATCTTATTTATAATACAGGGGCAGGCAAATTACAGGTCAAAGGCAGGCAGGGGTCAGTAGTCCAGAGAAGGTGCAAAGGGTCCAGAGCGGCAGGCATTCTCAGGGTCAGGGCAGACAGGCGTCAATAATCCAATGAGGTGGGGCAAGGTATTGAATAGCAGGCAGGCTCAGGGTCAGGGCAGGCAGAAACAACAAAAACAAGAATGACTAGGAAACAGGAGCAAGAAACAGACAGGAGCCGGGTACTATTTAATGAAGCTGCCAGTTGAGGACTTGTGAGATGTCTGTTTCTCAAACTAGACACTAATGTACTTGTCCTCTTGCTCAGTTGTGCACCGGGGCCTTCCACTCCTCTTTCTATTCTGCTTAGAGCCAGTTTGCACTGCTCTGTGAAGGGGGTAGTACACAGCATTGTACGAGATCTTCAGTTTCTTGGCAATTTCTCACATGGAATTGCCTTAATTTCTTAGAACAAGAATAGACTGAGTTTCAGAAGAAAGTATTTGTTTCTGGCATTTTGAGCCTGTAATCGAACCCACAAATGCTCCAGATACTCAACTAGTCTAAAGAAGGCCAGTTTTATTGCTTCTTTAATCAGTACTACAGTTTTCAGTTGTGCTAACATAATTGCAAAAGGGTTTTCTAATGATAAATTAGCCTTTTAAAATGATAAACTTGGATTAGCTAACACAACGTGCCATTGGAACGCAGGAGTGATGGTTGCTGAAAATGGGCCTCTGTAAGCCTATGTAGATATTCCATAAAAAATCAGCCGTTTCCGGCTACAATTGTCATTTACAACATTAACAATGTCTAAACTGTATTTCTGATCAATTTGATGTTATTTTAATGGACATTTTTTTTTGCTTTTCCTTCAAAAACAAGGACATTTCCAAGTTACCCCAAACTTTTGAACGGTAGTGTACATAATATAACCATTTACAATTTCAGTATCACATGTCTTAGAGTGATGGACTGTGCCATTCCTGTGGTGTCCGCAATGGATTAGTCCACTGAGACAGGCGTGAATCAGGTGTGAATCATGTGCACCATGAAAAAATAAATAACATTGCGACTGCTCAACTAAAGAAATCTCGGTCGACCAACAGCCTATCAACCAAACAATCGACCGGTTGACTAAATGCGGTCAACCCTTCTTTAATTAATCTTATATTATGCATTTTCCTACTTCTCTCCTCATATTAACACGTGCACACTGTTTTATCTCTCTCGCTCTCTCTCAGCCTTTGACGGGGAACACTGTTATGAGCCCTACTTGCCCCATGGGAATTTCAGCGGCAGTGACATCACCTTTCCGTTGGGCACCACAGTCACCTTCTCCTGCTCCCCGGGCTTTGTCATGGAGCAGGGCTCTGGGGTCATTGAGTGTGTGGACCAAAGCGATCCACACTGGAATGAGAGCGAGCCTGTGTGTAAAGGTAATACTATTGAATACTACCATTACATTATGATCATTTGTTTATAAAGCCCCTTTCATTCACTAAACTAAAAACTAAAGACAATAATACAAGTAATGTTACAATAACTTTTTTCCTGTGCTACTACCTCACATCCTCTCTTCCCACCCCCTCTCAGCTTTGTGTGGGGGAGAGTTGACCGATCCCTCCAGTACTGTTCTGTCCCCCGATTGGCCACAGAGCTACTCCAAGGGGCAGGACTGTGTGTGGCAGATCCATGGCAATGAGGAGAAGCGCATCGAACTGGACATCCAGATGTGAGTTTGGCCCCACCAACACCCAACAAGCATAATTCTGGTCTTTGAAGCTGTGGTTGAAGCATTTGGGAGAGGGAATTGTTCTCCTTTAATTTTCCCATGCCTCTTTTGCTTCTGAAACCTCACTGCATAACATGAGCGCTCCCTTTGCATAGTTTTTTTCCCACACCACACAAGAGGTCCATATGATGGAGGTAGAACTCAAAATAAGCATGTTTATTTAGAAACGTGCATGTTTTGTAAGGAATATACTTGAGGTATAAAATGTAGGTCGAACAATGTGAGCCTTGCGTTTCGCTGCTTCACTGATGGCTACTTCCGTGGCTGGTGTAGCGACGTCTTTTTGATTATAATGGGTGCATTTCAACTGTGACTGACAGACATAAAAAAAACTGATGTGATGCTTCCAGTGAAGTTTTTATTGTAAGGATTAAAAATGACAATGTTTGTGAGAAGCTACGTTTTATGACATTTTATGATTCCATTTGAAGTGACATTGTGTTTTAAAGGGAAAGTTGTTTTCCTCTCCATGTATTTTGTCGCTCTCAAAGTTTGAATATCCGCCACAACGACGTTCTCACCATATTCGATGGTCACGACCTCATGTCCCATGTGATTGGCCAGTACCTGGGGTCACGAGAACGTTTCCAGGTCGTGTCAGGTGGTTCTGAGGTCACTATTCAGTTCCAGAGTGACCCTGACGACTCCTCATTTATTCTCAGCCAGGGGTTCCTTATTCACTACCGTGGTACGTACACATACAGAACTTTTAAATACAGAGCATTACATACACATAAACGACATGATATGCAAAACATTGATTGCCCATACATGACATCACACAAATACAAAATCTACATTTTCCTGGCATATATTCAGTGACGCAAAATGTTAATAACTTTGTAGATATAATATGAACAGACAATACGATTACATATTCTACCTCAATTGTGTGTTCTACACAATATATTTAAATCTGAATGTTCTGTAACATTATATCCTCCTGAACAAGCACCTGGTTTATCCTACATCTGATGACATCTTCTTTTTCATCCAGAGGTAGAGCCTAATGACACCTGCCCTGCCCTCCCTCAAATCGAATTTGGCTGGATTAGCTCCTCCCACACCTCTCCCGTGAGGGGAAGTGTGTTGACCTATCAGTGCCAACCGGGGTATGACATCAGTGGCTCTGACATCATCACTTGCCAATGGGATCTTTCCTGGAGCAACAGCCCACCCACCTGCATCAAAGGTGAGCTAAAGTGCGTTCCTGCCCGACTACATTGCTGACGCATGCCAGATCATATATTATAGCAATCTGGTGCCCAACGGCACAGTCAATGTGGCATGCATTCATTGGTTGATGCAATGTAACAGCTGAGTAGGGGAACACAACCCTATACTTCAAACAACACTTCGGATGTGTTTGAGAGCCTCAATTTGACTGTTGCACATCACCGACTGAGCATACTAGCTGATTTACAAATCACTTTACATCTTAGAGGTTGAGTAAGACCTAGATTCAATCAGATCGAGCATTAACTGGCGATAGCCAAAACCGGCATAGCTGATGTTATGGTGGTGTCGGAGGTGGAACTGCATTGGAGCTTTCAAATAAGTGAGCAGCTGCTCTTGATCATTGTCACAAAGCCTCACCCGTCTCACATGTTAGAAGTTCAGAACGAGAAAGTGTAGGCTATATAGAAATAATGACGCTCAAATAAAAAATAATTGAAATAATGAGGATTTCTCTCAGCCTAATCAAGGTGTAGATTACATCTCATATTCCAGTGTTCGACCTTGTAAGCAAGGCTACATGGGATTTATCTTAATGCGACTCTGAGCAGCCAATGGCAATGTCCGCTTTAGGTAGAATACCAGGAGCCGTTTGTAGATTTGACAGCTCTAACGCAGTTCCACCTCCGACACCGCCAAAACAACCACTATGCAGATGTTGGCTAAATTGAATAGAGCCTTTGTAGGAAACACCATACACCCGGCGACAGTGTCAATGTGCACTGCACCCGGCCCGCCACAGGAGTCGCTAGTGCTCGATGGGACAAGGACATCCCTGCCGGCCAAACCCTAACCCGGACTATGTTGGGACCATAGGTCTCCTAGTCGTGGCTAGCTGTGACAGAGCCTGGACTCTAACCCAGAATCTCTAGTGGCACGTGACGATGCAGTGCCTTAGACCACTACGCCACTTGGGAGGCCCCGAAGTGTATAATTATTATACTTCTTAAAAACGTTTTAATCCATTTTCGTTGTTAGATATGTGGAAATATACAGTGCATTCGGAAAGTATTCAGACCCCTTCACTTTTTCCATATTTTGTTATGTTACAGCCTTATTCTAAAATATATATATTTTTAAATCCTCATAAATCTACACACAATACCCCATAATGACAAAGCGATTTTTTTGCAAATGTATTACGAATAAAAACAGAAATACCTTATTTACATAAGCATTCAGAACCTTTGTCATGAGACTCGAAATTGAGCTCAGGTGCATCCTGTTTCCATTGATCATCCTTGAGATGTTTCGACAAATTGATTGGAGTCCACCTGTGGTATCAGATATGAATGTAAGACCGAGATGCAGACCACTTTGGATAACGAATAGTTTAATAATCCCAAAGGGACAGGCAAATAGACAGGTCAGGGCAGGCAGGGGTCAATAGTCCAGAGAAGTGGGGGAAAGGTACAGGACGGCAGGCAGGGTCGGCGGCAGGCAGAGTGGTCAGGCAGGTGGGAAGGTCAAGGGTCGAAGCCAGGAGGGCGAGAAAAAGAGAGATTGGGGGGAAAGCAGGAGCTGAGACAAAACGCTGCTTGGCTTGAACAAACAAGACAAACTGGCACAGACAGACAGAAAACACAGGTATAAATACACAGGGGATAATGGGGAAGATGGGCGACACCTGGAGTGGGGTGGAGACAATCACAAAGACACGTGAAACAGACCAGGGTGCGATGTGTGGTAAATTCTATTAATTGGACATGATTTGGAAAGGCACACACCTGTCTATATAAGGTCCCACAATTGACAGTGCATGTCAGAGCAAAAACCAAGCCATGAGGTCGGAGAAATTGTCTGCACAGATCTGGCAAAGGGTAGCAAAAAATGTCTGCAGCATTAAAGGTCAACAATAACACAGTGGTCTCCATCATTCTTAAATGGAAGAGGTTTGGAACCACCAAGACTCTTCCTAGAGTTGCCACCCGGCCAAACTGAGCAATCGGGGAGAAAAGCCTTGGTCAGGGAGGTGATCAAGAACACAATGGTCACTCTGACAGAGCTCCAGAGTTCCTCTTTGGAGATGGGAGAACCTTCCAGAAAAGGACAACCATCTCTGAAAAACTCCACCAGTCAGGCCTTCATGGTAGAGTGGCCAGATGGAAGCCACTGTTCACTAAAATGCACATGACAGCCTGCTTGGAGTTTGCCAAAAGGCACATAAAGGACAATCAGACCATGAGAAACAAGATTATCTTGTCTGATGAAACAAATATTTAACTGTTTTGCCTGATAGCCAAGTGTCTGGCTCATCACCTGGCTAATACTATCTCTACGGTGAAGCATGGTGGTGGCAGCATCATGATGTGGGTTTGTTTTTCAGCGGCAGAGACTAAGAGACTTGTCAGAATCGAGGAAAGATGAACAGAGAAATGTAGAGATTCTTGAGGAAAACCTGCTTAAGAGCTCAGACCTCAGACTGGGGTAAAGGTTCACCGTCCAACAGGACAACAACCCTAAGCACAGAGCCAAGACAAAGCAGGAGTGGCTTCGGGACAAGTCTCTTAATGTCCATGAGTGACCAAGACAGAGTCCGGACTTGAATCTGATCGAACATCTCTGGAGAGCCCTGAAAAGAGCTGTGCAATGACGCTCCCCATCCAACCAGACAGAGGTTGAGAGGATCTGCAGAGAAGAATGGGATAAACTCCAAGTGCAGGTGTGCCAAGCTTATAGCGTCATACCCAAGAAGACTCGAGGCTGTAATCGCTGCCAAAGGTGCTTCAACAAAGTACTGGGTAAAGGGTCTTAATACTTATGTAAATGTACTATTTTGTTTTTAATACATTTGCAAAAATTCCTAAAACCTGTTTTTGCTTTGTCATTATGGGGTATTTTGTGTAGATTGATGAGCGGAAAAAAAACATTTAATCCATTTTAGAATAAGGCTGTAACGTAATTTTTTTTTGAAAAAGTCAAGGGGTCTGAATACTTTCTGAATGCACTGTATTGTGCAACCTTCCCTTTAAAGATAATTATTTATTGTACCAACAACATCTGCTAATCCCAATAAAACTATCACGTTTCGAAGTTTACTGTCCTTGCTTTGTCCAACAACACTATTATGAATCTAGCAAATACGTTTTGTGGTTCAGAGTGCACTATTTATTTAGTTCCATAGTGCAAATATTTGCTAGCAAGTTTCTCACACTGGATTTAATTTTTATTTCACCTTTATTTAACCAGGTAGGCTAGTTGAGAACAAGTTCTCATTTACAACTGCAGCCTGGCCAAGATAAAGCAAAGCAGTGCGACACAAACAACAACACAGAGTTACACATGGAATAAACAAACATACAGTCAATAACACAATAGAAAAGTCTATATAGAGTGTTTGCAAATGAGGTAAGATAAGGCAATAAATAGGTCAAAGTGGCAAAATAATTACAATTTAGCAATTAAACACTGGAGTGATAGATGTGCAGAAGATAAATGTGCAAGTAGAGATACTGGGGTGCAAAGTAGCAAAAAAATATGATGAGGTAGTTGGATGGGCTATTTACAGATGGGCTATGTACAGGTGCAGTGATCTGTGAGCTGCTCTGGCAGCTGGTGCTTAAAGTTAGAGAGGGAGATATGAGTCTCCAGCTTCAGTGATTTTTGCAGTTCGTTCCAGTCATTGGCAGCAGAGAACTGGAAGGAAAGGCCGCTAAAGGAGGAATTGGCTTTGGGGGTGACCAGTGAAATATACCTGCTGGAGCGCATGCTACGGGTGGGTGCTGCTATGGTGACCAGTGAGCTGAGATAAGGCAGGGCTTTACCTAGCAAAGACTTATAGATGACCTGGAGCCAGTGGGTTTGGCGACGAGTATGAAGCAAGGGCCAACCAACAAGAGCATACAGGTCGCAGTGGTGGGTTGGATATGGGGCTTTGGTGACAAAACGGATGGCACTGTGATAGACTGCATCCAATTTCCTGAGTAGAGTGTTGGAAGCTATTTTGTAAATGACATCGCCGAAGTCGAGGATCGGTAGGATGGTCAGTTTTACAAGGGTATGTTTGGCAGCATGAGTGAAGGATGCTTTGTTGCGAAATGGGAAGCCGATTCTAGATTTAATTTTGGATTGGAGATGCTTAATGTGAGTCTGGAAGGAGAGTTTACAATCTAACCAGACACCTAGGTATTTGTAGTTGCTCACATATTCTAAGTCAGAACCGTACAGAGTAGTGATGCTGGACGGGCGGGCAGGTGCGAGCAGCGATCGGTTGAAGAGCATGCCTTTAATTTTACTTGCATTTAAGAGCAGTTGGAGGCCACGGAAGGAGAGTTGTATGGCATTGAAGCTCGTCTGGGGGTGGTTAGTTAACACAGTGTCCAAAGAAGGGCCAGGGTGGAGCCATGGGTGGAGCAGGATGGTTGCCTAGCAACCAGACCTGGGTTCGAATGCTATCTCTATGAAAACAAAAAAACTAAGTTTTAAGTGAGAAGTAATTGGTCTGAAGCCGAGACATAAAGGCAATTCATGAGCACCACAATGCCTGCTCTATCAAGGTTTTCCAGCACACAGCTTTGACCTACAATTATACTTCAAACAATGAATAGGCATGTTGTTTAGGATTTAAACCTCATCAAATCTTGCTGTGCCGTGTGGAGATTATAAGAGTACATGGCCATTAAGGCCAGATCGTTCTTTAAGATGTTCAAACGTTCATAGATGACCAGCAGGGTCAAATAATTATCACAGTGGTTGTAGAGGGTGCAACAGATCAGCACCTCAGGATGATGAGCATTCAGAGGTGGAGACAGTAGGTGAGTTAGAGAGAGAGAGAGAGAGAGAGAAAGAGAGAGGGAGGGAGAGAGAGAGAGAGGGTCGAAAACAGCAGGTAGCACGATAGCACGTCTGGTGAACAGGTCAGGGTTCCATTGCCGTAGGCAGAACAGTTGAAACTGGAGCAACAGCATGACAAGGTAGCACCTCTGGTGAACAGGTCAGGTTCCATAGCCACAGGCAAAACAGCAGAAACTGGATCAGCAGTACAACCAGGTGGACTAGGGACAGCCAGGAGTCAGGTAGTCCAGAGGCATGATCCTAGGGCTCAGGTCCAGAGAGAGAGAGAAATAAAAATTCCTTCAGAAAGTATTAACATCCCTTGCTAATAAAGCAAAAAGTTAAAAATAGATATCATTTTTGTATACCTACAGGGGTCCTAAAATTCCAAATCAAATGGCTAAATGATGAAACAATTTCATAGGTTAGCTTAGTAGATATTGTGATCGAAGGGCTTAGACTTACAGGGGTTAAAGTGGTAACTACTAAATGTACATGAGCCAAGTGATAACAGACAGAGTTGTTAGTTGGACTCAAGTCTACCTGAGTCACAAATTTGATGATTTGAGATTCGACTTGACAGAAAATAAAATGACTTGACTTGGACTTGAGACTGATGACTTGAAATTATTTGGCCAGGTTTGTAATGTTGTGGCACAGAGACTACGTGGATTACTCTACACGCAAAAAAACTGCAACAGATTGGCTAGTGAAAAGCACAATGATTGGGCTCTATGATTGGACCAGCAAACACATGTCAGGTGGTGAGCTGGCAAACAGATTTTTGATTTTCTGTACAGCTATAGGATCTGGTGCAGAGCAAACGTCAAACTATAGGAAGAGAGGATTGCCATAATAAATAAATATGCAGCTCCAAAAATGGTTTGGTAATCAAGAATATTAACTGTTTACTTTGCAAACTCATCAGCAGTGGGGCAACAATTACTAGCATAGACCTACTGGTATTTTGGTACGTAACAATTGCTTGAAATGTATCATTTACATATGAAGCTTGCATTTGGAATTTGTTTAAAATTAATTATTACTATGGCACCATACTCCCGCCAGTGGAGAGTGCATTTTTTCTATCTTGTTTAAACGCATAGGCCCTTACTGGGATCCAACAACAATAAGGCAGTTATATACAATAAAAAATATGACATTACATAACAAATTGTGAATGACAGCTCAGGAGTTTCATGTATCTCTTTTCAATATAAACAGTTAATCGTACTATGGTTCATAAGTTCATACAGATTCAGCATGATATATGTGGCGGCAAAATATATTTAATTTAAAAAAAAATGATGTTATGATTTTCTCAAGTAATTTTTTTAAATAAAAAATCCTGCATATACTGTATGCACATACACGGAGTGTGCAAGACATTAGGAACACCTTCCTAATATTGAGTTGCACCCCTTTTTGCCCTCAGAACAGCCTCAATTCGTTGGGGCATGGACTCTACAAGGTGTCGAAAGCGTTCCACAAGGATGCTCGCCCATGTTCACCCCAATGCTTCCCACCACAGGAGGCTGCTGAGGGGAGGACAGCTCATAATAATGTCTGGAACGGAGCAAATGGAATAGCGTCAAACATGAAAACCATGTGTTTGATGTATTTGATACCATTCCACTCATTCCATTTCAGCCATTACCACAAGTCCACCCTCCCCAATTAAGGTGCCACCAACCTCCTGTGCTTCCCACAGTTGTGTCAAGTTGGCTGGATGTCCTTTGGGTGGTGGATAATTCTTACCGGCAGCGTTGCAGTTCTTGACACGCTCAAACCGGTGCGTCTAGTAGATACCCCATTCAAAGGCACTTAAATCTTTTGTCTTGCCAATTCACCCAATGAATGGCACCATACACAATCCATGTCTCAATTGTTTCAAGGCTTACAAATCAATCATCTACATATCAGAAAATAGGTGTGCTGTTGTTCACTCATTTAGCTCTGTTTCATCTGTAGTGCCAGGGTAGATAAAAAAAAATGTATACAACATTTTACGTCATGTCTTGTATACCCTTATCGTCCGCAGTCCAGCAATGTCCTGATCCGGGGGAGGTGGTGAACGGAGCGCGTTCGGTACGCCCAGAGTCTGGATTCGCTGTTGGAACAGTGGTACGCTTCTCCTGTAACCAGGGTTACCAGCTGGAGGGCCCTGGCCAGATCTCCTGCCACGGAAGGGATACAGGCACCCCCAAGTGGAGTGATCGCAGCCCCAAATGTGTCTGTGAGTCACTCCCCTGGGTGTTTGTCTGTGTGTGTTGAGATTGATGTCAAACACTGTAATTCTATGGGACTATACACTGTCTTCAGAAAGTACTCACACCCCTTGACTTTTTCCACATTTTGTTGTGTTACAAAGTGGGATTAAAATGGATTTAATTGTCTCTTTTTTTTGCCAGCGATCAACACATAATACTGTAATGTCAAAATGGAAGAAAAATTCTAACATTTGTAAAAAAAAAAATAATAATAATTAAAAAGTATGAAAAATAAAACACTAATATACTGAATCTGGATTAGATAAGTATTCAACCCCCAGAGTCAATACATGTTGCATCAGTTTTGGCAGCGATTACAGCTTTCTAGACAAGTCTCTAAGAGCTTTCCACACCTGGATTGTGCAACATTTGCCCATTATTATTTTCAAAATTCTTCAAGCTCAGTCAGATTGGTTGTTGATCAATACTAGACAACTATTTTCAGGTCTTTGTCATAGATTTTCAAGCAGGTTTGAGTCAAAACTGTGACTCGGCCACTCAGGAACATCCCCTGTCTTGGTGAGCAACTCCATTGTAGATTTGGCCTTGTGTTTTATGTTATTGTCCTGCTGAAAGGTGAATTCATCTCCGTCTGGTGGAAAGCAAACTGAACCTTTCCTCTAGGCGTTTGCCTGTGCTTAGCTCAATCACATTTATTTTTTATCCTGAAAAACTCCCCAGTCCTTAACAATTACAGGCATACCCATAACATGATGCTGCCACCACTATGCTTGAAAATATGGAGAGTGGCACCTGTGTTGTATTGGATTTGCCCCAAAAGATTTTGCCACATATTTTGCAGTATTACTTTAGTGCCTTGTTGCAAACAGGATGCAGGTTTTAGAATATTTGTATTCTGTATAGGCTTCATTTTTTCACTCTACCAATTAGGTTAATATTGTGGAGTAACTACAATGTTGTTAATCCATCCTCAGTTGTTTCCTATCACAGTCATAAAACTCTAACTCTAACACCTTTGGCCTCATGGTGAAATCCCTGAGTGGTTTCCTTCCTCTCCTGCCTGTATCTTTGTAGTGACTGGGTGTATTGATACACCATACAAAGTGTAATTTATAACTTCACCTTGCTCAAAAGGATATTCAATGTTGGTTTATTTTCATTTCTACCCATCTACCAATATATCTTTGTGGTTGAAACTGTGTTTGAAATTCACTGCTCGACTGATGGACCTTACAGATAATTGTATGTGTGGGGTACAGAGACAAGGTAGTCATTAAAAAATAAGAATTCCACTTTCACATTATCGGGTATTATGTGTAGGCCAGTAACAAATAATCTCAATTTAATCGATCTTAAATTCTGATTGTAACACAACAAAATGTGGAAAAAGGGCTGTTAATATTTTCTGAAGGCATTGCTCTCTCTCTCACTCACTCTCTCTCTCTCTCTCTCTCTCTCTCTCTCTCTCTCTCTTTCCCTCCATCTTTATTTATTTTCCCTAAACAGTGAAGTATGACCCATGCCCAAACCCAGGTGTGCCAGACAATGGTTACCAGACATTGTACAAGCATAGCTACCAGGCAGGAGAGACGCTACGTTTTTTCTGCTATGAGGGCTATGAACTCATTGGGGAGGTTATTATCAACTGTGTTCCGGGCCACCCATCTCAATGGAACAGTCCACCACCATTCTGCAAAGGTGACAATCTACATTGGACTGCTGGATATGAGGATGAGGGGTTAGAGGGGTTTCAAGAAAATCTGCATGAGAATTGAAACACTTTAACATTTTGTAAAGAAGGAATGAGGAATGATGATCTTATAATAATAATCTGCATCTCTCCATCTATCAGTGGCATACGAGGAGCTGTTGGACGATCATAAATTAGAAGGTGATTTTTCGTCTTCTTCTACGTCTTCTTTAGGGGAATTTCGGCACTTTTCAACCTCATATTCATTCTCCAGTTACTTACAAAGACTATGAGATTCATGGTGACACAGGGAGGAGGAAAATGCCTCCCCCTGGCTAGAAACTCGTAGTAGGTTTTGAAAATCAAATAGTTTTACTTTTAATGCAATTTGATGATATCAGAACCTTTCTTCTTCTTTCTAACTACAGAACATAGAAACGTCATGGTAAACAATTTTCAACATAGACAAATTTGTATGATGAATTTGTACTTTAGAAACAATGTCAGATCTTCAACTTTATCTCCACCATCAGATTTATTTTTAAATCCAGTTTATCAACAAGTTAATAATTGTTATGTTGGATTCACATCTCCATCTCAACCAAAAATCTAAGTTAAAGAATAGGGCTGGATTCAATCTGATCGCGGGTTGTGAAAAATGCGGATTGTAAGGTCAATGTTCCCGTGTTCATGGTAAATGCTGCAGATTCCATCTCAATCGTATTGATAACACATTGGGAATTCAACAAACTTTTGGCTGTCTTTTGATCAATGTCTCAACCAAATATGACCTAATTGCTCACGTTGAAATTACGTGGTGTGCTCAGTGGGATGGTAATGGAAATAATGAAAATTAGGTTGAAAAGTGGTGGAATTCCCCTTTAATCGCCTTTCTTTAACTTCTTCTTTCATTTATTATTTTGGATTATTTCCCTAGTATCCCAGTCATTTGAGCCCTCCCACCAGATGCTAAGTGAGAACATTGCCTTGGCAATCATCCTGCCAATCATCCTGGTCATCCTTCTGATTGGTGGAATCTACATGTATTACACAAAGTAAGTGCTGTGCAGTTCAGTAGTCACAATTCAAATGCATTCTTCTTCCTTTCACCAGATATTTGCATGGTCTGACCTAACACACACACACAACAGTACTGAGCCATTGCATAGATCAGATATCAGAAGTTGACTGTATTCTGTATTCTCTCCCTTTAACCTTTATTTCCCTTTTCCCTCTCCCTCAGTGTATGTAGACTGCAGTGGAAGCCACTTTTCTGGAAGTCTCTCTCTCACACCCACTCATACAGCCCAATTACTGTGGAGTCTGACTTCAACAACCCTCTATATGAGGCAGGGGTGAGTATTTACCCTATTTTTGCCTAATCAAATCAAACTTTATTTGTCACATGTGCAGAATACAAGTAAGTGTAGACCTTACTGTGAAACTTACAAGCCCTTAACCAACAGTGCAGTTCAAGAAGAGTTAAGAACATATTTACCAAATAAACTAAAGTAAAAAATTATAAAAAGTAACACTATAACATAACAGTTACGAAGCTATATTACAGGGGGTATTGGTACTGATCAGTGTGCGGGGGTACAGGTTAGTTGAGGTAATTTGTACATGTAGGTAGGGGTAAAGTGACTATGCATAGATAATAAACAGTGAGTAGCAGCAGTGTACAAAACAAATGGAGAGGGGGTCAATGTAATAGTCCGGTGTCCCTTTGAATAATTATTCAGCAGTCTTATGGCTTGGTGGTAGAAGCTGTTAAGGAGCCTTTTGGTTCTAGACTCCGGTACCGCTTGCTATGCGGTAACAGAGAAAACAGTCTATGACTTGGGTGACTGAAGTCTCTGACAATTTTATGGGCTTTCCTCTGACACCGCCTATTATATAGGTCCTGGATTGCATGAAGCTTGGCTCCAGTGATGTACTGGGCCGTATGCACTACTCTCTTACGGTCAGATGCCGAGCAGTTGCCATACCAGGCGGTGATGCAACCGGTCAGGATGCTCTCGATGGTGCAGCTGTAGAAATTTTTGAGGATCAGGGGACCCATGCCAAATCTTTTCAGTCTCCTGAGGGGGAAAAAGCGTTGTTGTGCCCTCTTCACAACTGTCTTGGTGTGGTTGGACCATGATAAATCGTTGGTGATGTGGACACCAAGGAACTTGAAACTCTCGACCGCTTCACTACAGCCCCATTGAAGTTAATGGTGGCCTGTTTGGCCTGCCTTTTCCTGTAGTCCACAATCAGCTCCTTTGTCTGGCTCACGTTGAGGGAGAGGTTGTTGTCCTGGCACCACACTGCCAGTTCTCTGACCTCTTCCCTATAGGCTTTCTCATTGTTGTCGGTGATCAGGCCTACCACTGTTGGGTCGTCAGCAAACTTAATGATGGTGTTGGAGTCGTGTTTGGCCACGCAGTCGTGGGTGAACAGGGAGAAAAGGAGGGGACAAAGTACACACCCCTGAGGGGCCCCAGTGTTGAGGATCAGTGTGGCAGATATGTTGTTGCCTACCCTTACCACATGAGAGCGGCCCGTCAGGAAGTCCAGGATCCAGTTGCAGAGGGAGGTGTTTAGTCCCAGGGTCCTTAGCTTAGTGATGAGCTTCTTGGGCATTATGGTGTTGAACGCTGAGCTGTAGTCAATGAATAGCATTCTCACATAGGTGTTCCTTTTGTCCAGGTGGGAAAGGGCAGTGTGGAGTGTGATTGAGATTGCATGTTGCAGTGTGGAGTGCGATTGCTGAATCATGTTATTGAATGTTGACCTGTTTAAAGGTCTTGCTCACATTGGCTACCGAGCGCGTGGGGTACATAATGGGTGAGTATTGCCCAAGCCCTCTCACTTTGGGGCTAGATTCTATCAGATCCGCATAGTGGTTGTTTTGGCAGTGTCTGAGGTGGAACTGCGTTAGAGCTGTCAAATACACAAGTGGTTCCTTGCGTTACCCTATCACGGACTCTGCAATTGCATGCAACGAAACCTCACCCGACTTTATACCAAACAAGTCAAGCAGCCGCATTACATGTTCAAACACTCTAATGTGTGATGTTCTATTGTCTACACCTCGATTAAACTGATAGAAATCCCCCCCTCCAAATGAACATGAAAACATGCATTAGCCTGTCATTATTTCTATTATGTATAGAAGCTACAGTTTCTATTGCCATTTTGAACTTCTAATGAGGTAGTAGGGATAATAAGAAAGGGAGTGGTTGGTGGCAGAAGAGCAGGTGCTCACCGATTTGTCATTTCATACCGCTTTCATACACACCTCCAACACTGCCAACGCGGGTTAACGCTCGATCTGATTGAATCAAGGCCTTAGCTATAGCTGGGTAGGAACTAGCTAACCTGAACCCCTAGCCAGGACACGATTAGCCCTGTCTGTGTAACCAACTGGGAATCAAACCCTAGGTTGTTAGTATAGCAGAATTTGACTTTGTTGTGGAGTTATCTATGTCTATATTGTAACAACTTTAATAATCAACTTTTCACCTTTTGACTAGTATTTAGGAAAATGTTATCTGTAACTTTGCTTTTTATTTGGCTGGAAGTTGCCATGCTATTGACTGTAAGTTAACGAAAAGTGTATACTCTAGTCCGTTGCTTATGAATCCTGGAGATTGCATGTCCTAAACTGCTGAGGATATTTTGCTGTAGCATTTTCTTCTTTAAATTAATTGTTATTTCGGTCTGTTGTATTGCTACCTGGTTCCTAGGACACACGGGAGTATGAGGTGTCCATTTGAAGAAGAAAAGTCTTGAGAAGAATGAAAACCCACAGATAGATAGAGATCTGGAGGAAGAGGAACCATTTTCTTTGTCTTTCAGATGACTTCTTTCACTTCCCTCATTTCCCATTCTGCTATTTCCTCTTTCTTGCCTCTCACTTTTGTTCTCTCTCTTTATCTTTGAGTTTGTGTCTTTACACCTAATTTTTATTTTGTTTGTGTCTCTAATTTCCCAGTCGCTCTTTCTGTCAGTGATTGTAGGTTTGCCCTTCCTTGGGCCAGATTCAATCCGATCGTGTTTTGTCCGCTATGCAAAACAATGTTAAAGGCAATGTTCCAGCGCTAGTGGAGACGACATTCACGGTAAACTCTGCATATGTCAGTTCAATTGGAAATTACCTTTAAATGTTGCACTTTAACGTGGATTTTCCACGGCCCAGATTGAATCTAGGCCCTTGTCTTCATCTGTTCATTGTGTGCAGCGATGACTCCCAGTCTCCCAGTGGTGTGCTGTTTTCCACAGTCCAACTTTTTGTCTAAAATTAGGATTGGTGCCTTACAGAGGTTAAGCGATGGATAATATGGAAGGAGAGACAGAAAAAGGGAGAGCTGAGATATATTTATGAGGTAAAATCACATAGAGAGAAACAAAAAAGTAAAGGGAGAGACAGGAAAGCAGACACACTCTCATGCTCAGTTGCACACAGTATACACACACAGACACACAGAGAGAGAAAGAGAGAGAGCGAGAGAGATGCATACACACATTGAATGTAAATATTTGGTGGAATATTGAGGCTCATATATACAGAAAATTCAGTGCCAAAATATAACATTGCATAATGTAATGTAACTTCATGTTTCAACTCTCGTTTCCATAGTAAAATGTAAAATTACAAAGCCAGCATTTCATATTGTTCTTTGCCATTTCTGAAGTGTATTTCCACTTGACTGAGAAAAAGGTGAAGACCTGAATGTTGTCACGCTTATAGCACGCGATGATTGTATATTTTACCGCTTCTGCTGAATCATGTTATGATTATCAACGATTATCATTGTTATCAGTGCAAATTTGAAGATGTTGTATATGCACTATGTTGAAGAAAATAAGCTAACTTGGCTGCTTGCTGTGATGCAGTATTTAACTGACATGCTTTTTGAATTTCTTACCAGTTTATTGTCTGAACAGTAAATCTAATTTAATTCACTGTGCCAATATAGGGGTCCAGGAGACTCTTTTGCATTGTAAAGGTATTATTTGCATCATAATTTGCCATGAAGGCATTATTTATTTGCTGAAATGTCATATTAAATAAAAGTCTCTGAATGGTGAAAGGTCTTGTGTGGCTCAGTTGTGGGTTTGATTCCCACAGGGGACCAGTATGAAAAGTAATGCACTTTAATGTCATGTAAATCCCTCTGGATAAAAGCATCTGTTATATTCTTTAAACATTTGTAATAGCTTTTACATTCTATTGTGTATGTACAGAAGACTGAATGCCCAAGACAAAATATCAGATGTGTACATTGTTTAAAGTTTGATCTGTTATACTCTATGGAGGAACTGCTCTGTGGAGGAACAATCACACCAATTTACTGCTGTTAATCTGTTAAATAGATTGAGGAACAGGTTGAGTTGGCCAACCCTTTAAGCCTGTCACCCATATTTAATGACATAGGAGATAAGGGTGACAAACTTAAGTCAGTGAAACACAGTCAAAGACAGTACACCAATTGATACAAAAACACAGAGTGGGAAGGAGAAATGCAGTGAAACATAAATATGGTGAGGAATGGGTCACACAGCAAAATAAACCCAAACACTGTTTTGTTTATGTAAATCACCAAATAACAGTAAATGAGCAATGCTAGCATGTGATAACTGTGCATATTGGTATCACTTTCATTGTGTTGACCTATTTCCAGATAGTCAAAAGGATGTGGAATCAGAATCATGTCGAGTTCAAGTACAGTCATTGCAAAATGGATTTAGTCTTAAAGGGGACTGTGACACATTAATACATTCTATTGCTAGTGACAAGATGACATTTAAAAAAAATAGTACAAACAGAAAATATATATGAGGCTCATGTTCAAGCTGTCATCAAGGCAAAGGGTGGCTACTTTGAAGAATCTCAAATACATTATTTGTTTAACACTTTTTTGGTTACTACGTGATTCCATATGCGTTATTTCATAGTTTTGATGTCTTCACTATTATTCTACAATGTAGAAAATAGTAAACAAAGAAAAACCCTTGAATGAGTAGGTGAGTCCAAACTTTTGACTGGTACTGTTAAGCACTTCTAGGAGTATTGGGTGCGGAGTCAGGCGCAGAGAGCAGAGGGTAAAGGCCAATCGTGTTTATTCCGGCAGAGAAAACGGTCATGTCAAAACACCAGGCACAACAAATGACCGGCCCAAAATCAGGACCCAAACAGTACAGAGAAAACAAGAAAATAGCACAACCACAAAAATGAACAGAGGAACAAGCCTGCACAAAAGCAGGCGGGTATAACAGGCTTAAATAGCCCTAACCAAAACCTAAACAAGAAACAGGTGTAACCAATAAGACAAAACTAACAGAAAAGGGGATCGGTGGCAGCTAGTAGACCGGTGATGACGACCGCCGAGCGCCGCCCGAACAGGAAGATGAGCCACCTTCGGTGGCAGTCGTGACAGGTACTGTACATCACAGAAAACCGAAATATAACATAGATATAACATGTTTGACATAGAAACACCAGATTTTTTAATAGCATTCCACCCATGAGGCCAAAGAGGGTGCTTTTGGGCATTTAGTGCAGGAAAGGGCTAACCAGTCTATTTCCCTTCATCTTACACTGACATCAATAGCTAGGGATCATAGGTTACACCTGGATTCACGTGGTCAGTCTGTCATGGAAAGAGCAGGTGTAACTAAGGTTATGTACACTCATTGTATGCATCCTATGACACAGTGCTAGATTTGAACCGTATAGTGTCCAGGAACCCCATTTTAAGCTTTTTGACCACAGTAAAAGTCCAGCAAACACTTCTTATGACTTATGACCACCCCAATTTAGCTGAGACGGGTAGTAGACAGTCCAATACAGTGTATTGCATTGGGGGCTATGGAAGGGGTGGAGTGAAAAGCCAGCAACTGTCCGTACGACACAGTCCCCCTCCAAAACTAAACATATTTGGTTAGTAGATACCTTTTCCAACTGACTTTAGCTGAGACAGGTAATAAACTTTTTCCTCTACAGTCCAATATGTATTCCATATACAGAGAATTGCATTGGTGGCTGTGTTCTGTTGCATGGGGAAATGGTCACAAACTCTGAATTACCCAATAGATAGTATGACAACTGCTAGGCACAGCACATAGCATTATGGTTTCACAGAACTAGGATAAGACACATGAGGCTTTCAGCTACTAGAGGGTGCAACTTGTATAATACACATGAGGCTGTAAGCCGCTAGGCCATACAGTATAATCACAGATAGAACCGTGTTAGTCATAGAAAAATATTTGCTATAATCATCTAGCTATACCACAAACTGAAAATAAATTAAAACTCTGATAGGATCTGTAAGGACCAAGAAACTCTTATAAGCATAGCACCAGTCACATACATAACATTACTAATACTGACTATTAACTACTACTACATTATGAGGTGAAGTACATTGAGAAATTGTAATGCATTTAATGTCTTAATGTCATTGTATAATTTGGAACATATTTGTAAGATTATGCACTATGACTATGCAAAGCTGCAAGAAAATAATGATTTAGTATACACATAGCGTTTTAGCGCAGACCTTTATTTTTGAGACAAAATTGTAAAATCGGAAGTCTTATTGTTGCTGTCTGGACGCTAATCTTGTCGGGATGGTGGCTGCAGAAGTGCGCTTGTTTGAAATGTAAAAGCGTTGCGGTAGCTTTTGATAAAGACGAACATCAAGACGAAGCAGCTGCTTTATAAGTGGGATGCACTTTTGAGCGCTACATCCCGAGGGGTTCTTGCTGATTGTACGGAGATTGTACGGAGATTGTACTGATTGTACGGAGATTGACAGCCGGTTAAATGGCGTCCCTTGAGAAGGCAAGAACAAGATGTATGTCATTAAAGATCCCATGGCCCTTATCGTAAGAGTAGGGCTGTTAACCCCGGTGTCCTGGCTAAATTCCCAATCTGGCCCTCAAACCATCACGGTCACCGAATAATCCCCAGTTTACAATTGGCTCATTCATCCCCCTCCTCTCCCCTGTAACTATTCCCCAGGTCGTTGCTGCAAATGAGAACGTGCTCTCAGTCAACTTACCTGGTAAAATAACGGATAAATAAATTAAAATGTACATATTCTTCATCCCTTTACACGTGTGTGTATAAGGTAGTTGTTGTGAATTGTTAGGTTAGATTACTTGTTGGTTATTACTGCATTGTCGGAACTAGAAGCACAAGCATTTCGCTACACTCGCATAAACATCTGCTAACCATGTGTATGTTACAAATAAAATTTGATTTGAAATAAAATTTGATTTGATGGTCTACAGTACCCTCAACAGTAGCTTGTGTAGCCGGAGGACAGTTAGCTTCCATCCTCCTTTGGGTACATTGACTTCAATACAAAACCTGGGAGGTTCTTGGTTCTCACCCCCTTCCATAGACTTACACAGTAATTATGACAACTTCCGGAGGACGTCCTCCAACCTATCAGAGCTCTTGGCGCATGAACTGACAAGTTGTCCACCCAATCAAAGGATCAGAGAATGAATCTACTACTGAAAGCAAAAGCTACAGGTAGCTAGCGCTGCAGTGCATAAAATGTGGTGAGTAAGTGACTCAGAGACAGAAAGACAATAGTTGAACAGTTTTGAACAACTTAATTTCTTAAAAAATGGAGGAGCGAGAGAGAGAGAGATTTCATAATTTTTTTTCCACTTTCAGTTTCACTTACTTAGCTACAAATGCTGCTGGCTAGTTTAGCCTACTCAGATACCCTGCTCAAACAGAGGGGTGCTATGTTAGCTAGCTGGCTATGACTATCCAACACAGTTTTAAAAATCTGGCGCGTTTCGGCTGCATGGCCTTCTCCCTGACGAAGGCCAGTGTCGGATTTTTAAAACTTTGTTTCTATTGAACATTAAATACAAATAAAGACATTTCAATTAATTATATGAAGAGTGCCTTGGTCCTCCTATCTTTTTGATGACCGATTCACCCCTTTTACTAAAGAGCACATTCTGTCTACCAAAATGTACTATTGTGTACCTTATTAGCGAATCCCTTTCTTTCTACAACACTGGAACTCTTCATGTCAAGGTAAGCGATTGGTTTTATTACTTTATTGCCACTGGGGCCCACCAGTGTAACTGCTTACTGACTTAACACTTACTTTACTGCATGTTTACTAACGCATTAGTTATGTTGACTAGGACGTTACTTTAGCTAATATGGGGACAATGATGTAGGCTGTGTGTTGCAGATATGACATGGTTTGGCTTGGAAAGTTTTTTTTTTCGCCTGGTCACGCACAGCTGATGTGTTGTGCATTAAAGTCCACAAAGGAATGGAAAAGGTGAGAGGAGGAGAGTGTATAGAGGCGAGAAGGAACCAAGGTAACGATAGTTTCAGGTTGGATATTCGCCAGAAATTTGCGCTTTCAAACCTCAATAGCTTTCAAACCCCTTAAGCCACAAACTCCAAATAAGTGTCAGTATGTTGTAAATATTGCACACAACATTGCACATGTCTTATTTTCACGTTTTGGACATTAATTCGCTTCCCAAAGCTAATAAACATGTGGAAATCTGAGCAGCATTCCATATTCCTATTTGAATTAGTTAGGGAGTGTAACCAAAGTACAAACTTTTTTTTACATTTTAATTTAAATAGCTCCTTAGTCATGTGACCTACTGACCTCAACCAAGGTTCAGAATGTCCACTGACTACCCTTCTATATTGCACACCCTTTTGTTTGTCCCTTTTCATCTCAGGTGATTTTGCATGAATTTTTCAAAATGTTACATTTCAATAGCTCCTTAGTCATGTGACCTACTGACCTCAAACAAGGTTCAGAATGTACATTCAGGGGGCCTACACATTGCAAAAGGTGCCACTGAGTGTACATTCTAAACCTTGTTTGAGATCAGTAGGTCACATGACCAAGGAGCTATTGAAATTAGAAAGTTTGAAAAATGTATGTAAAATCGTGTGAGATTAAAATATACAAACAAAAAGGGTGTGCTACATATACGGTTATTCAGTGGATATTCTGAAAGTAGCTTGAGGGTTGTAAGTCATATGACTAAGGAGCTATTGAAATTTGAACTCATTGTAAAATCTCATGAGATGCAAATGGACAAACAGAAGGGTGTGCAATGTGTAGGCCCACTGAGTGTACATTATAAACTTTGTTTGAGGTGTGTGGGTCACAAGACCAAGGCGCAATTGAATAATATATATATATATTTTAAATCATTTAAAATAGTGCGAGATGTAAATCTCCTTTTAAAAAGTGTGTGCAATATGTGTCTCTGCCATCAGGGTAGTTTTGAAAGTTTTAGGAGTAATGATTAAAGAGATATTGAATTTAGAAAAATATGATTTGTCACTATGTTGACGGTCCCTAACTGCTGTTGGTGGACGTAAGGAGAACTACAGGCGAATATCCATTGAATGTCCAACCTGAATCTGTTTTTACCTCGGTCGAGAACCGATACAATGTGGTGTTTACCCGTGATCAGGTGTGTATTCATTCCGCCGATTCTGTTGAAAAACTTTTCTTAAACAGAAGCAAACGAAACGGGGATATAAATGCCAGAATTTGTCCTATAGAAACTCTTGTTTGCAACTGTTGGACCAATGATTACAAGGCGATATTGAATGTGTCACTCTCTGTCCATGTGTCACTGTCTGTCACCTTAAAAATGTATCTCGACCTGTATGCATCTACGTTGTAAACATTCATTCACAGGCAAGGTTGTAGCAACCTCATGATGGGTATAGGGAAAATTTGAGTATCATATAGTAGCCTAAACCTATCGATGTTACATTGAATGGAATATGGATGACAGTAATCCAATATGCTGTAATAGAAATAAGACCATGCTGTCCTGTCTCAGCCTCCAGTATTTATGGTCAGTTTGTTATATCTGGAGTACTTCTCCTGTCCTATCTGGTGTCCTGTGTGAATTTAAGTATGCACTCTCTAATTCTCTCTTTCTTTCTTTCTCTCTCTCGGAGGACCTGAGCCCTAGGACCATGCCTCAGGTCTAGTCTACCTGGCATGATGACTCCTTGCTGACCCCAGTCCACCTGGCCGTGCTGCTGCTCCAGTTTCAACTGTTCTGCCTTATTATTATTTGACCATGCTGGTCATTTATGAACATTTGAACATCTTGGCCATGTTCTGTTATAATCTCCACCCGGCACAGCCAGAAGAGGACTGGCCACCCCATATAGCCTAGTTCCTCTCTAGGTTTCTTCCTAGGTTTTGGCCTTTCTAGGGAGTTTTTCCTAGCCACCGTGCTTCTACACCTGCATTGCTTGCTGTTTGGGGTTTTAGGCTGGGTTTCTGTACAGCACTTTGAGATATCAGCTGATGTACGAAGGGCTATATAAATACATTTGATTTGATGCTCATGAAAAAAAAGCGTCATCCCATAAACAGCACTGACAGCCACTGATAAGGAGACATATACTTGGAATACGTAGGAGGAATGGAGAGGGAAAAAGAGAGGCAGAGGAGGTCTGAGAAAGAGATGGAGGAAGAGGGTGAGCTTGAGTCGGTTAAAAATTGCAGGAAAAGGGGAGATGGTTTGTTTTAGAAGAATGGTAGAAAGTGTAAGCAGGGTGAGCTGAAGACAGGAGGTATCAGAGGGAGTAGGTGTGGTGAAGTTCTCTGAGCCGAGGTTTGCACCGAGGGTCAGGATAAAGATGAGTCTGTGACAGTTGGAGTGACTCTTGCCTTTTGGCTGATCCATTTGTCATTTCAGGGTGGGTGAAAACAGAGTTGGGTGCTGTGGATTCGGAAACCAAAAGTGGTCTTGTGATAATTGTTTGTGTTTCTGCTGGTCAGAGGGAGAAGGCACTCCACTTTAAATGAATGGGGGGCAAGACATTTGAATTGTTTTGCTTTCAAGAAAAGGGTGCCGTTGAAAGCTGACCAACTGAAGGGGAAGATTCCCGGTGTTTGTAATGCTCATCGTTTGGTGCAGCAGACAGCGTGGCGTGAGTGGTGGAACAGGAGTCATTGTCTGTTCTTTTGACTTTTGATGTTGCCCAACAAAGTGATGTTAGGATATATAAGTTATCCTGTATGAGCTTTTCTGGTGAATACATTACGTTGTTACAGGTGTCAAGCTTATGGGCATGTAGCAGCAGTGTGTAGGTGTGCAGAAGGGCATGAGACAAAATAATGTGTAACATTGGGAAAAGTAGTGGTATGTGTTAATTGTATGGGTGCCTATGGGGCTGGGGATCAGAAATGTCCCAGGCAGGTTGAGGTTTCCGGGTTAGAGTAGTGCAGAAGTTGTCATATGCTGAGACAGTGAAGAAAGTAGAGGAAGATGGGTCAAGGGGGAGGGATCCTGAGAGGAGTGGTGCGAGTAGTAGATCTGTACCAGTACAGTGGGATAGGTCAACAAGTGATATGTTTCAGTATGATTGGATTTTTAGCATTTATAGCAATGGTTATCAACTGTTCTTCAGGGATGAAACATAGGTCGCAGAAAATTGAGGTTGTGGTGGCAGCTGCAGAGAGGTATTTGGGTGTGTGAGAAAGAAGAGTAACAGGGTGTATTAAGTGGTGGTGTCTCATCCTTTCAGATTGTTGGCCTGAGGTAGGACTAAATATATTTAAATAGTGGAGTAGGGTGGTGTTATTCTTTAAAATATATATTTTTTTGTGATGGTAGGGTATTTGTTTACTTATGCATATTTTTTTTTTAAGCAAAGTATACGGGAGTTGTACTCCAGTCTACTAGGTGGCGGTAATGCAACATTTATTGGAGGCCAAACGCCGTTAAACCTCATCGAAGAATAAACTAATCTTGTCGATGACGTTAGCTAGTCAAGCAAGCTGAACATGTCAAAATGACCTCGTCCTAATTAACCACAGTATTTCCCTAATTCGTGCAACCTTGTTAAGTGTTTTCTTTTTCCGTTGTTTTAAATTCTCATTTTAATAGCATTGGAGATTTGGAGCCACCACAAAAGTTAACCGCTAATGTTAGCTAGCAAGTCGGCTAGCCTGGTGAGTACGTTAGCTAGCTAACGGCTTGCCTTTAGCATCCAACCAGAGACGTTACGGTAGCTTGAAACTAACGTTAGTAAATGTAGCTACCTAGGTAACAAGCCAAATACTAACTAGCAAGTTAACTAGTGTGATTGTAGCGAGCTAATTTGTTGTCTTCCATGTGTCTTGCAAGATGTCTTGCAGTGTCTGGAAAGCTAGCTAGCTAACAGTTAACGTTACCCATTTAAATTTCACCTGGACATGATGATAACTGGCCTAGAAGTAGGCAGGGCAAATACCCGAAATCGTCAAAATAAATTAAATCACAGCACGTTTTTGGACTCATCCAGTAGTTTTACCGGATTAAGTAGCTACACTACTGCTGGAAACTACTGTAGATTATAATTTAACATGAAGAAAAAATTACTTCAGTTTTTTGAAATAATGTGTGGCCACTCCTCAATGGTCCAGTTTTTCATCGGTGCCAGAGAGCAATTATGTTCTGATTTCAGATTTAAATAGCAGAGTAGAGGAAGATTTCAAATGCTCTTAATTTGTGTAATTTTTTGGGTCAAAGTAATTGATTTGTGTTAAAAGTAACATTTGTTTATAGTGAATGGAATGTTTGGAGTGATGTCACAATGGGAACTTTTAGAGGTATAAAAGCTATCAAAAAGTTGTATGTGAGCACACTATTCCAGACCAGTCTACACGTTTTCAAGTTAGAAAGACATTTCTAGCACGGTGTAAGAGGAGTAGCCTGGAAAATAATGATATCTATAAATCAGAATTATTGCAGTATTAAAAGTATAATGTTAATTACTTAAAAAAAAAACACTTTTCTCCCCAATTTTGTTATAGCCAATTGGTAGTTAGTCTTGATTGTGTATGTGTGCCATTCGGAGGGTGAATTGACAAGACAAAATATTTAAGTGCCCTTGAACGGGGTGTGGTGCCAGGTGCACAGGTTTGAGTGTGTAAAGAACTGCAACGCTGCTGGGTTTTTCACGCTCAACAGTTTCTTGTGTGTATTAAGAATGGTCCACCAACACCCAAAGGACATCCAGCCAACTTGACACGACTCTGTGAAGCATTGGGAGTCAAATAAAATTATATTTGTCATATGCCATGAAATGCTTACTTACAAGCCCTTAACCATCAAAACAGTTTTAAGAATATAGTTACGAAATAAACAGAAGTAATAAAAATGAGGCTGTATGCAGAGGGCACTGGTACCAAGTCGATGTGTGGGGATACAGGTTAGTCGAGGTAATTTGAATTGGTAAAGTGACTATTCATAGATAATAAACAGCGAATAGCAGTACTGTAAAAACAAAGGGAGGGTGGCCATTTGATTAATTGTTAAGCAGACTTATGGCTTGGGGATAGAAACTTAAGGTCCCTTTTGGACCTAGACTTTGCGCTCTGGTATCTTTTGCTGAGCTGTTGCAGAGAAAAGTCTATGATTGGGTGACTGAAGTCAGACCATTTTTTTGGGCCTTCCTCTGACACCGCCTAGAATATAGGTCCTGGATTGCAGGAAGCCTGGCCCCGGTGATGTACTGGGCCATACGCACTACCCTCTGTAGCCCCTTAAGGTCAGATGCCGAGCAGTTGCCATACCAGGTGGTGATGCAACCGATCAGGATGCTCTCAATCGTGCAGCTGTATAACTTTTTGAAGATCTGGGGACCCATACCAAATCTTTTCAGTCTCCTGGGGGGGGGGGGAAGGCATTGTAGTGCCCTCTTCACAACTTTTTTGGTGTGTTTGAACCATGATAGTTTGGTGTTGTGGACACCAAGGTACTTAAGTCTCAACCTGCTCCACTACAGCCCCATCGATGTGAATGGGGGCGTGTTCAGCCCTCCTTTTCTTGTAGTCCATGATTGTCTCCTTTGTCTTGCTCACGTTGAGGGAGAGGTTGTTGTCCTGGCACCACACTGCCAGGTCTCCGACCTCCTCCCTATAGGCCGTCTCATCGTTGTCAGTGATCAGGCCGTTGGGTTGTCAGGAAACTTAATGATGGTGTTGGAGTCGTGCTTGGTCACGCAGTTGTGGGTGATCATGGAGTACAGGAGGGGACTAAGCATGTACCCCTTAGGGGCCCCCGTGTTGATTATCAACGTGGCAGATATTGTTGCCTATTCTTACCACCTAGGGGGCGGCCGGTCAGGAAGTGCAGAGGGAGGTGTTTTGTCCCAGGGTCCTTAGCTTAGTGTCAACAAAGCTCATCACTATGGTGTTGAACGCTGAGCTGCAGTCAATGAACAGCATTCTCACATGGGTGTTCCTTTTGTCCAGGTGTGAAAGGGCAGTGTGGATTGAGATTGCATCATCTGTGGATCTGTCGGGGCGGTATGCCAATTGGAGTGGGTCTAGGGTTTCTGGGTTGATGGTGTTGATGTGAGCCATGACCAGCCTTTCAATGCACTTCATGGCTACTGACGTGAGTGCTATGGGGCGGTAGCCATTTAGGCAGGTTACCTTTCGCTCTCTGTGCACAGGGACTATGGTGGTCTGCTTGAAACATGTAGCTATTTCAAACTCCAGGTACAGGTTGCAAATGTCAGTGAAGAAACTTTCCAGTTGGTCTGCGTATGCTCTGTGTGTACGTCCTGGTAATCTGTCTGGCCCTGCTGCCTTGTGAATGTTTACCTGTTTAAATGTCTTGCTCATATGCGCTACGGAGAGCATGATCACAACATGGGCCAGCATCCCTGGGATTGCTTTCGACACCTTGTAGAGTCCATGCCTGATGGATTGAGGCTGTTCTGGAGTGCAACACAATATTACGAAGGTGTTCCGAATGTTTTGTATACACTTTTGTACATTGAATTATTTTGCCATATAATTAATCACATATACTTCTCACTAGTTTAACCATTTTGAGATGAAAAGACTCCTAAGCACAATTTAACCTGGCACTCTAGATTAGAGCGTCCATTGGGTCTGTGCAGCAGGCTGAACATTTTACATCCCTACAAAAAGGCAGGTTTCTGACGAAGGTAGATGGATCGCTAGCTAGCTAACGTTACCTACTCAGTTTAAGTTAGAGATACTGCACTCTAGCCATCTAAAGCCAGGATGGCTAACTACTTGTCTGAACTGTTTATATAATGCAACTGCTTTCTATATACACTACATGACCAAAAGTATGTGGACACCTGCTCGTCGAACATCTCATTCCAAAATCATGGGCGTTATTATGGAGTTGGTCCCCCACACTTTGCTTCTATGACATCCTCCACTCTTCTGGGAAGGATTTCCACTAGATGTTGGAACATTGCTGCGGGGGCTTTCTTCCACTCATCCACAAGCATTACTGAGGTCGGGCACTGATGTTGGGCGATTAGGCCTGGCTCGCAGTCTGTGTTCCAGTTCATCCCAAAGATTTTAATGGGGTTGAGGTTAGGGCTCTGTGCAGGTCAGTCAAGTTCTTCCACATCTCGTCAACCCGTTTCTGTATGGAGCTGGCTTTGTGCATGGGGGCATTATGATGCTTAAACAGGAAAGGGTCTTCACATAACTGTTGCCACAATGTTGGAAGCACAGAGTCCTCACTCCAGCCGACACTTGGCATTGCGCATGGTGATCTTAGGCTTGCTCGGCCAATAGAGACCCATTTCATGAAGCTCCAGACAAACAGTTCTTGTGCTGACGTCGCTTCCAGTGGAAGTTTGTAACTCTGTAGTGAGTGTTGCAACCGGGGACAAGGGCTGTCCCCAACTAAAAACAAAAATTGTGGTCGACTGAATTTCAATTTGTCAATTTTTAAACTGATATTTTTCCATATGTAGACACACCCTATGTGTTTTAATAAAATCAACTATGTGCATTGAGCTTGTTTGATGCTTTACGCTTACGGTTTGATTCCTCAAGGGCCCTAGAGATCTAGGTAACCAGAAGGAAAACAAATGTAACCTGACCCATCTATTCTGCTCCTGCTGGCTTTCACAGATTCTGCCATTATTCTCCAGAAGTTTCCAATAATAAGGCTACACGAGGAGTCTGCAACCTTTCTCATGTGGAATTCAATTTTTTTTCTACCGATCCAATTATGGTTTTCATATGCACATTTTCGTGAAACAGTTTAATTTATAATAACGTTTTCATATCTAAAAATCATTAATCAATTCTATCCAAAATAAATGAAAATAATAATTTTAGGTTTAACTTCTATTGCTATCTATGTAAAAAATTGCCTACATAAAGCCCCAGTTGTCGTCCCCCCCCCCCCCCCCCCCCCCCAAAAAAAAATGTGCAGCCTGCAGGTGAACTTGAAACATTGTATTGACTAACTTGGGTCTTGCCAAAAGCTTGTGCTAGCTAACTTGCAACATTGTATAAAATATTCACATTTTGTACTGCTTGACCTATTAGCTCAAAAGTATTGTGGAGCTCCTGCACCTAAATACACTGCTCAAAAAAACAAAGGAACACTAAAATAACATCCTAGATCTGAATGAATGAAATATTCTTATTAAATACTTTTTTCTTTACATAGTTGAATGTGTTGACAACAAAATCACACATCAATGAAAATCAAATTGATCAACCCATGGAGGTCTGGATTTGGAGTGACACTCAAAATTAAAGTGGAAAACCACACTACAGGCTGATCCAAATTTGATGTAATGTCCTTAAAACAAGTCAAAATGAGGCTCAGTAGTGTGAATGGCCGCCGCGTGCCTGTATGACCTCCGTACAACGCCTGGGCATGCTCCTGATGAGGTGGCGGCTGGTCTCCTGAGGAGGGATCTCCTCCCAGACCTGGACTAAAGCATCCACCAACTCCTGGACAGTCTGTGGTGCAACGTGGCGTTGGTGGATGGAGCGAGACATGATGTCCCAGATGTGCTCAATTGGATTCAGGTCTAGGGACCGTTCCCGTGCGGGCCAATCCATAGCATCAATGCCTTCCTCTTGCAGGAACTGCTGACACACTCCAGCCACATGAGGTCTTGCATTAGGAGGAACCCAGGGCCAACCGCACCAGCATATGGTATCACAAGGGGTCTGAGGATCTCATCTCGGTACCTAATGGCAGTCAGGCTACCTCTGGCGAGCACATGGAGGGCGGACCCCTCAAAGAAATGCCACCCCACACCATGACTGACCCACCGCCAAACCGGTCATGCTGGAAGATGTTGCAGGCAGCAGAACGTTCTCCACGGCGTCTCCAGACTCTGTCACGTCTGTCACGTGCTCAGTGTGAACCTGCTTTCATCTGTGAAGAGCACAGGGCGCCAGTGGCGAATTTGCCAATCTTGGTGTTCTCTGGCAAATGCCAAACGTCCTGCACGGTGTTGGGCTGTAAGCACAACCCCACCTGTGGACGTCGGGCCCTCATACCACCCTCATGGAGTCTGTTTCTGACCGTTTGAGCAGACACATGCACATTTGTGGCCTGCTGGTGGTCATTTTGCAGGGCTCTGGCAGTGCTCCTCCTTGCACAAAGGCGGAGGTAGCGGTCCTGCTGCTGTGTTGCCCTCCTACGGCCTCCTCCACGTCTCCTGATGTACTGGCCTGTCTCCTGGTAGCGCCTACATGCACTGGAAACTACGCTGACAGACACAGCAAACCTTCTTGCCACATCTCGCATTGATGTGACATCCTGGATGAGCTGCACTACCTGAGCCACTTGTGTGGGTTGTAGACTCCGTCTCATGCTACCACTAGAGTGAAAGCACCGCCAGCATTCAAAAGTGACCAAAACATCAGCCAGGAGGCATAGGAACTGAGAAGTGGTCTGTGGTTATCACCTGCAGAACCACTCCTTTATTGGGGGTGTCTTGCTAATTGCCTAGAATTTCCACCTGTTGTCTATTCCATTTGCACAACAGCATGTGAAATTTATTGTCAATCAGTTTTTTTTATTTTTTTATTTTTTTGAGCAGTGTATAAACAGTACCAGCACCCAATATGAGTTCCGGAACTGTTTTCAGTCCAAGTCGGGCACTGATAAGAAGCCTATTTCATGACTTTTCCACTGGATCAGAGCATTACATTTTTTTTTCCTTTCACGCCGAGTGGTTATCAAAAGGGAGAGAGCTGGAAAGATTTTTCAAATACATTGAGGAACTATTGTAATTCTCAATGGATGTAAAAACATACTGTTTGCTTGCTGTTTGAGGTGAATAAAACATTACTAGTGGTGGTGCGTTAAGCTCAGCAACAACAAAAAATGTCCCCTTTTCAGGATCCTGTCTTTAAAAGATGTAAAAATCCAAATAACGTTCCAGATCTTAATTGTAAAAGGGTTGAAACACTGTTTCCCATGCTTGTTCAATGAAGCATAAACAGTTAATGAACATGCACCTGTGGAACGGTCGCTAAGACACCAACAGTTTACAGGCGGTACGCAATTAAGGTCACAGTTATGAAAACTTAGGACACTAAAGTGTCCTTTCTACTGACTCTGGGGAAAAAAAAAAAAGAAGATGCCCAGGGTCACTGGTCATCTGCGCAAACGTGCCTTAGGCATGCTGCAAGGAAGCATGAGGACTGCAGATGTGGCCAGAGCAATAAATTGCAATGTCTTTACTGTGAGATGCCAAAGACAGTGCTGCAGGGAGACAGGATGGACAGCTGATCGTCCTCACAGTGGCAGACAACGTGTAACAACACCTGCACAGGATCGGTACATCCAACATCACACCTGTGGGACAGGTACAGGATGGCAACAACAACTGCCTGAGTTAGACCAGGAATGGACAATTCCTCCATCAGTGCTCTGGGATGCTGGCCTTCTAGGCAGAGTTGCAAAGAAAAGCCATATCTAAGACTGGCCTATAAAAATAAAAGATAGGCAAATGAATACACACTTGACAGAGATATGGCTTTTTCTTTGCAACTCTGCCTAGAAGGCCAGCATCCCGCAGCACGTGAACAATGGTAGACCTCTTGAAGCATGTTGGGACAACAGACTGGGATAGGGAGAGATTGAGTATGTCCGTAAACACTCCAGCCTGCTGGTCTGCGCATGCTCTGAAGCCGCGGCTAGGGGTGCCATCTGGACCGTCAGCCTTGCGAGGGTTAGCACACTTAAATGTCTTACTCCCGTCAGCCACGGAGAAGGAGAGCCCACAGTTCTTGGTAACGGGCCACGTCTGTGGCTCTGTTATCCTCAATGCGGGTGAAGGTGTTTAGCTTGTGCGGAAGCAAGATGTCGGTATCCTTGACGTGGCTGGTTTTCCATTTGTAGTCCGTAATTGTCTGTAGACCCTGCCACATACGTCTCGTGTCTGAGCCGTTGAATTGCGACTCCACTTTTGTCTCTATACTGACCGTTTGCCTGTTTGATTGCCTTACGGCGGGAATAACTACACTGTTTGTATTCGGCCATATTCCCAGTCACCTTGCCATGGTTAAATGCAATGGTTTGCTCTTTCAGTTTGTGAAAACAGTCTACTTTCTCTTTTGCAGCTCAAGCAGTTATTTTAGGCAAGGCTATTCTGTGTCAAGTCATTTGCTCAAGGCCCAAGCCTATACTTCGCCATCTACTGGTATGACGTTATTATTGAATGCAGTTCTAAAACAAGCTTTAGACATTTTATTTTGGAAATGAAACTGGATGCTCTAAAGCAACTTTAACTTCTGTGGGACTGGGGGGCAGTATTGAGTAGCTTGGATAAAAAGGTGCCCAGATTAAACTGCCTGCTACTCATGCCTAAAAGCTAGAAAATACATATAATTAGTAGATTTGGATAGAAAACACTGAAGTTTCTGAAACGGGTTAACTGATGTCTGTGACTATAACAGAACTCATATGGCAGGCAAAAACCAGAGGAAAGAATTGTGAAATCTGAGGTTTGTAGTTTTTCTAATCATTCCCTATCAAACAGTGTCTATGGGGTCATATTGCACTTCCTAAGGCTTCCACTAGATGTCAACAGTCTTTAGAACCTTGTTTGATGCGTCTACTGTGAAGTGGGGGTGAATGAGAGGAGAATGAGTCAGTCTGGTAGAGTGCCATTAGCTGACCACATGCATTCATGTGATAGTTAGCTTGCGTTCCATTGCAATTTTACAGAGAAGGGAATTCTCCAGTTGGAACATTATTGAAGATTTATGATTAAAAAACATCCTAAAGATTGATTCTATACTTCGTTTGACTTGTTTCTACGAACTGTAATAACTTTTGGTCTGAACTTTTGCATGGACTGGCCTGCGCGTCGTAATTTTGGATTGTGTACTAAACGCGCGTACAAAAGGAGGTATTTGGACATAAATTCGGGACTTTATCGAACAAATCAAACATTTATTGTGGAACTGGGATTCCTGGGAGTGTATTCTAATGAAGATCATCAAAGGTAAGTGAATATTTATAATGCTATTTCTGACTTCTGTTGACTGAACAGCATGGTGGTTATCTGTTTGGCTGTTTTGTTGTCTGAGCACTGTACTCAGATTTATTGCATGGTGTTCTTTTTCGGTAAAGCTTTTTTGAAATATTTCACAGAAGTTTATCTAAAGTGCCATGTATAAGACTTGTATTTTCATCATTTTATGATGAGTATTTCTATAAATTGATGTGGCTCTCTGCAAAATCACCGGGTGTTTTGGAACTGCTGAACATGACATGCCAATTTTTGGATATAAATATGAACTTTATCGAACAAAACACTGAACAAAACATACATGCATTGTGTAACATGAAGTCCTATGAGTGTCATCTGATGAAGATCATCAAAGGTTAGTGATTAATTTTATCTCTATTTCTGTTTTTTTGTGACTCCTCTCTTTGGCTGGAAAAATGGCTGTGTTTTTCTGTGACTAGGTGATTACCTAACATAATCGTTTGGTGTGCTTTCGCCGTAAAGCCTTTTTGAAATCACACTGGCTGGATTAACGAGAAGTTACTTTAATATGGTGAAATACTTGTATGCCTGAGGAAATTTAATTATGAGATTTCTGTTTTGAATTTGGTGCCCTGCACTTTCACTGACTTATTGAGGTGGGATGCTACCGTCCCAGATATCCCAGAGAGGTTAACTGGTCTGGGCTAGAGTTGCTTGATTTGACTAGCTACGTTAATATCTTTTGCAGATGCCACATTACTGACAAGTTTGTACGTATAAAAAAAGATCTCTAACCTAGTCAAGGGAGATGTAAAGTAATTAAATGTGTAAATATTAATTCATAGTCGTAACGGGAGAGATCGAAAGTTTTCATTTTATGTTTCAGCATTGGCTTATCTTATGATACTAACAATTTACGTGTTTTTTTTCTTACGATCCTAACAATACGTACAGTCTTGGCCAAAAGTTGAGAATAACACATTAATTTTCACAAAGTCTGCGGCCTCAGTTTGTATGATGGCAATTTGAATATACTCCAGAACGTTATGAAGAGTGATCAGATGAAATGCAATTAATTGCAACATCCCTCTTTGCCATGCAAATGAACTGAATCCCAAATAAAACATTTCCACTGCATTTCAGCCCTGCCACAAAATGACCAGCTGACATGTCAGTGATTCTCTCGTTAACCTCTAGTGACATCCCATCCCGTGAACGGGACCGTTGTCATCATCTGACACTAATTAGCATAACGCAACAGACATAAATATTACTAGAAAATATTCCTACTCATGAAAATCACAAGTGAAATATATTGAGACACAGTTTAGCCTTTTGTTAATCACCCTGTCATCTCAGATTTTCAAAATATGCTTTACAGCCAAAGCTAGACAAGCATTTGTTTAAGTTTATCGGTAGCCTAGCATAGCATTTTGTCCAGCTAGCAGCAGATAACTTGGTCACGGAAATCAGAAAAGCAATCAAATTAAATTGTTTACCTTTGAGCTTCGGATTTTTTCACTCACGAGACTCCCAGTTAGATAGCAAATGTTCCTTTTTTCCCAAAAGATCATTTTTGTAGGTGAAATAGCTCCATTTGTTCTTCACGCATGGCTGAGAAATCGCTCGGAAATTGCAGTCACGAAAACGGCGAAAAATATTCAAAATTAGCTCCATAATATCGACAAACATGGCAATCGATGTTTATAATCAATCCTCAAGGTGTTTTTCAAATATATATTCGATAATATATCCATCGGGACATTTAGTTTTTCAGTAGGACCGAATTGAGTAATGGCTACCTCCTGTATTTTACGCAAGAATCTCTCGGGAGCATCAGGTGACCACTTGCGCAATGTAGCCGCCTACGGGTATTCTTCAACATAAATGCGTAAAACTACGTCACAATGCTGTAGACACCTTCGGGAATACGGAGAAAGAGTAATCTGGTTGATAGCCCATTCATTGCTCAATAGGGACTCATTGGAACGCAGTGCTTTCAAAACATGAGGCACTTCCGGATTGGATTTTTCTTAGGCTTTCGCCTGCAACATCAGTTCTGTTATACTCCCAGACAATATTTTTTACAGTTTTGGAAACTTTAGTGTTTTCTATCCTAAGCTGTCAATTATATGCATATTCTAGCATCTTGTCCTGACAAAATATCAGTTTAGTACGGGGCATGTTATTTTTCCAAAAAATGAAAATACTGCCCCCTAGTCACAAGGTCACACGAGTGTTGACGAGGACAAGGCTGGAGATCACTCTGTCATGCTGATTGAGTTTGAATAACAGACTGGAAGCTTCAAAAGGAAGGTATTGCTTGGAATCATTGTTTTTCCTCTGTCAAACATGGTTACCTGCAAGAAAAAACGTGCCATCATGATTGCTTTGCACAAAAAGGGCATCACAGGCAAGGATTTTGTTGCCAGTAAGATTGCATATAAATCGGATCCTCAATAATTTCAAGGAGAGCGGTTCAATTGTTGTGAAGAAGACTTCAGGGCGCCCAAGAAAGTCCAGCAAGCGCCAGGACCTTCTCCTAAAGTTGATTCAGCTGCGGGGTCAGGGCACCACCAGTACAGAGCTTGCTTAGGAATGGCAGCAGGCAGGTGTGAGTGCATCTGCACGCACAGTGAGGCAAATACTTTTGGAGGATGGCCTGGTGTCAAGAAGTGCAGCAAAGAAGCCACTTCTCTTCAGGAAAAACATCAGGGACAGACTGATATTCTGCAAAAGGTACAGGGATTGGACTGCTGAGGACTGGGGTAAAGTCATTTCCTCTGATATATATCCCCTTTACGATTGTTTGGGGCATCCAGAAAAAAGCTTGTCCGGAGAAGACTAGGTGAGTCCTAACATCAGTCCTGTGTCATGCCAACAGTAAAGCATCCTGAGACCATTCATGGGTTGCTTCTCAGCCAAGGGAGTGGGCTCACTCTCAATTTTGCCTAAGATCACAGCCATGAATAAAGAATGGTACCAGCACATCCTCCGAGAGCAACTTCTCCCAACCATCCAGGAACAGTTTGGTAACGAACAATTCCTTTTCCAGCATGATGGAGCACCTTGCCATAAGACAAAAGTGATAACTAAGTGGCTCGGGGAACAAAGCATTGATATTTTGGGTCCATGGCCAGGAAACTCCCCAGACCTTAATCCCATTGAGAATTTATGGTCAATCCTCAAGAGGGGGGTGGACAAATAAAACCCCACAAATTCTGACAAACTCCAAGCATTGATTATGCAAGAATGGGCTGCCATCAATCAGGATGTGGCCAGGGCGGATTGCAGAGGTCTTGAAAAAGAAGGGTCAACACTGCAAATATTGACTCTTTGCATCAACTCCATGTAATTGTCAATTAAAGCCTTTGACACTTTATGAAATGCTTGTAATTATACTTCAGTATTCCATAGTAACATCTGAGACATATCTAAAGACACTGAAGCAGCAAACTTTGTGGAAATTAATATTTGTCATTCTCAACTTTTGGCCACGACTGTACTTTAAACCTTTTGGCCTTTTGGCAGATATCTTGCTCCATACTGAAACCCCCTATTCTCAACTATAGGGAATGGGAGCATATCAACAGCTATAAACCAAATACTGTAAAAATTGTAAACACAGCCTATCCTTCGCTCTTGTAATTTCTTTAGCCCGGTCAGAATCAGCTGCCAAGGGCTGCTTGAATGACAATGTTTTTTTGCCTTTTTCTTGCTCTGGTTAACTGGGGTGACGTCGGCATAAATCTGTCAACATATTTGAGGTGTTGGCAGCTGTATAGACTGTTCTCGTTGTGCGTGGCAAATTACTGTTAATGTTTTATCCACAACTGTCCACCGCCATTGTAATCTAATCTACTGGGAAGCCAATGTTTTCCCAAACTGGAGATTTAAAGAACGGAGGATTATCCAATTCTGGATTATCGATTCTTCCACTCGCCACAATACAGAACTAGTTCCCAGCTGCGCCTCACAAAAGGACAGTTTGAAATGCACCAATTTAAGATTATAACTTTGAATACAACGTGCCCATCGGCTCTAGTTTTAACTGAATTTTTCTTCTCAGATTTACTCGAGGCAATAGGCCTACAATGCAGTGTAGGCATAGCCTGTAGGCCTAGTGTTTTCATTTTGAATTAAAACAATTGATGTATTCATTTGGGTTCACAGTGCTGTCTGAACAGAGGTCCCCGTGTACCATTACACCCATAACATCCACCTAATTTCTGTTTGTTGACTGTGTGATATTTGTTTGTGATAATTCAATTGAAATCACATCCCCCAACTGAGGTCTCCTGTTTTTAAATCAGAAACTTCTGTAACTGCAAGCACGCCTGATGTCTGCCGAGGCTTCCGCAGGGAGTGTGGCAGCTGCCTCCATCCTCGCCACCCAGGCCTCTGGCCATTGCAGCGAGGAGAAGGGGGTTGGAGGTGGTCTGGCGGGGAGTAAATATGTGAAGCTGAATGTTGGGGGCTCCCTGCATTACACCACAGTACAGACCCTGAGCAAAGAGGACAGCTTACTAAGGAGCATGTGCAATGGAGGAGCAGAGGTCACCATAGATTCGGAGGGTAAGTATGGACCTACAGTTGAAGTCTGAAGTTTACATACACTTAGGTTGGAGTCATTAACTCGTTTTTCAACCACTCCACAAATGTATTGTTAACAAACTATAGTTTTGGCATGTGCATGACACAATTTTTCCAACAATTGTTTACAGACAGTGAATTATAAGTGAAATAATCTATCACAATTCCAGCAATTCCAGTAGGTCAGAAGTTTACAAACTAAGTAAATGTTTTAATGTTTTATTTTAATATTTGAAACATACAGTAAACTTGTAGTGAAGCCGCTCAATAACTACATCATACCAGTCATCCAACAGATTCCCATTCAGAGCGACACACAGAAACATCCAGGCTCGATGCCCTGCTCAAGGGCATGTTGACCAATCTACCACCAGGCCAAAAAATGTGAACCCAAACCCTCCCAAGATCTCCCCCCCCCCCCCCCCAAGAAGAATTAAGAATAAATTAATTCCATTCCCCACCCCCGAGAACCCCCCCACATACACTAAGTTGACTGTGCCTTTAAACAACTTGGAAAATTCCAGAAAATGATGGCATGGCTTTAGAGTCTTCTGATAGGCTAATTGACATCATTTGAGTCAATCTGTGGATGTATTTCAAGGCCTACCTTCAAACTCAGTGCCTAGTTGCTTGACATCATGGGAAAATCAAAAGAAATCAGCCAAGACCTCAGAAAAAAAATTGTAGACCTCCACAAGTCTGGTTCATCCTTGGGAGCAATTTCCAAACGCCTGAAGGTACCACATTCATCTGTACAACCAATAGTATGCAAGTATAAACACCATGGGACCACGCAGCTGTCATACCGCTCAGTAAGGAGACTGTCTGTCTCCTAGAGGTGAACGTACTTTGGTGTGCAAATCAATCCCAGAACAACAACAAAGGACCTTGTGAAGATGCTGGAGGAAACGGGTACAAAAGTATCTATATCCACAGTAAAACGAGTCCTATATCGACATAACCTGAAATGCCGCTCAGCAAGGAAGAAGCCACTGCTCCAAAACCGCCATAAAGCCAGACTACGGTTTGGAACTGCACATGGGGACAAAGATTGTACTTTTTGGAGAAATGTCCTCTGGTCTGATGAAACAAAAATAGAACTGTTTGGTCATAATGACCATCGTTATGTTTGGAGGAAAAAGGTGGAGGCTTGCAAGCTGAAGAACACCATCCCAACCGTGAAGCACAGGGGTGGCAGCATCATGTTGTGGGGGTTCTTTGCTGCAGGAGGGACTGGTGCACTTCACAAAATAGATGGCATCATGAGGACAGAACATTATGTGGATATATTGAAGCAACATCTCAAGACATCAGTCAGGAAGTTAAAGCTTGGTCGCCAATGGGTCTTCCGAATGGACAATGACCCCAAGCATACTTCCAAAGTTGTGGCAAAATGGCTTAAGGACAACAAAGTCAAGGTATTGGATTGGCCATCACAAAGCCCTGAACTCAATCCTACAGAACATTTTTGGGCAGAACTGAAAAAGCATGTATGAGCAAGGAGGCCTACAAACCTGACTGTTGCTCCCGCTCTGTCAGGAGGAATGGGCCAAAATTCACCCAACTTATTGTGGGAAGCTTGTTGAAGGCTACATGAAACGTTTGACCCAAGTTAAACAATTTAAAGGCAATGCTACCAAATACTAGTTGAGTGTATGTAAACTTCTAACCCACTGGAAATACAAGCTGAAATAAATCATTCTCTACTGTTATTGTGGCATTTCACATTCTTAAAATAAAGTGGTGATCCTAACTGTGAAACTGAGTTTAAAAGTATTTGGCTGAGGTGTATATGTAACCTTCCGACTTCAACTGTATGTGTGTTATTTATGTATACCAGTGTTTCCCAATATTTTATTCTAGGATCACTCAGGCTTGCACATTTTTGTTCCTGTCTAGCACTACCACACTTTGTACAACTAGGCAACTAATGGTCACGAATGTTGCGAATCAGGTTTGCTAATGCTGGAAGAAAACATGTAGTCCTATGGGAGCCAAAGGAACGGATTGGAAACACTGGGCTGTGTTCAGCAGGACATAACGGTGTGCATCATTTCAATTTATTGGAAACAATGCTGTAGTGAACAACCAGTTGAAGAATGTTGTGATTTATGGTGACTCAAAGGGCAATTTTGTGCTGTGTGCTACTGCACTGGTTTTGATATTTCAAATGGTTACACCCATATCAACGACTGAATAACGGTGCTCACCATTTACTCCTGTTTGCAGCGTGTGACGGGATGTGACTTATTTACCTTTTGTTTTATCCATGTCCTCAGGAATTCCTAAAGCAATCGACACATGTAAGAATGTGAAATTTAGATGAGTGATTCTTGCCTCAGTGCTCACTCAATATTTTTCCTCTTTCTTAGGCTGGGTAGTGTTGGACAGGTGTGGTCGCCATTTTGGCTTGGTGCTGAACTTTATGCGGGACGGCTCGGTACCGCTTCCGGAGTCCCACCGAGAGCTGGAGGAAGTTCTGAAGGAGGCTCAGTACTACAGGGTCCAGGGGCTAGTCCAGCACTGCACGTCTGCCATGCAGGTAAGACCGACTGACCCAAAGCAAATGATCATTGAGTGTCAGTAAAATTAAATGTCCTTCATAGAGGTCGACCGATTTCTGATTTTTCAACTCCGATACCGATTATTGGAGGGCCAAAAAAGCCGATACCGATTTTAATTGGACGATTTTAAAAAATAAAATAAAAATGGAATAATGACAATTACAACAATACTGAACACTTATTTTAACTTAATATAATACATCAATAAAATCAATTTAGCCTCAAATAAATGAAACATGTTCAATTTGGTTTAAATAATGCAAAAACAAAGTGTTGGAAAAGAAAGTAAAAGTGCAATATGTGCTAACATTTCAGTTCCTTGCTCAGAACATGAGAACATATGAAAGCTGGTGGTTCCTTTTAACATGAGTCTTCAATATTCCCAGGTAAGAAGTTTTAAGTTGTAGGAATTCTAGGACTATTTCCCTCTATACCATTTGTATTTCATTAACCTTTGACTATTGGATGTTCTTATAGGCACTTTAGTATTGCCAGTGTAACAGTATAGCTTCCGTCCCTCTCCTCGCTTGAACCAGCAACACAACAACAGCCACCATTGAAGCAGTGTTAGCCATGCAGAGCAAGGGTAACAACCACTCAAAGGCTCAGAGCGAGTGACGTTTGAAACGCTATTAGCGCGCACTAACTAGTTAGCCATTTCATTTTGGTTACACCAGCCTCATCTCGGGAGTTGATAGGCTTGAAGTCATAAACAGCGCAATACTTGACGCACAACGAAGAGCTGCTGGCAAAACGCACGAAAGGGCTGTTTGAATTAATGTTTATGCGCCTGCTTCTGCCTACCACCGCTCAGTCAGATACTTGTATGCTCAGTCAGATTATATGCAACTCAGGACACGCTAGATAATATCTAGTAATATCATCAACCATGTGTAGTTAACTAGTGATTATGATTTTTTTTTATAAGTTTGATGCTAGCTAGCAACTTACCTTGGCTTACTGCATTCGCGTAACATGCAGTCTCCTTGTGGAGCGCAACGAGAGAGAGGCAGGTTGTTATTGCGTTGGACTAGTTAACTGTAAGGTTGCAAGATTGGATCCCCCGAGCTGACATGGTGAAAATCTGTCAGTTAACCCACCGTTCCTAGGCCATCATTGAAAATATGAATGTGTTCTTAACTGACTTGCCTAGTTAAATAAAGGTATATAAAAAAAAAAATTGGCAAATCGGCGCCCAGAAATACCGATTTCCGATTGTTATAAACTTGAAATCGGCCCTAATTAATCGGCCATTCCGATTTAATCGGTCGACCTCTAGTCCTTCACTCTTTTTTGTCTTTAAGCTAAATCTGTAAGTCTTATCAAAAGGCTTTCAAAGTGCAATGTACTGTATGTTAGTCAAACAACTATTATGCACATACAATCTCCAATGCTTACATTGGATCCCAATGTTTGTGTGTTGAATACCCAGCCCAAAGTGTCAGCCTCCCATAGTGAGTCAGATGTTCATGTGAATCAAATGCCTTTGATGTCCCACAGAAACAAAGGGATGTCTATGAGGGGGTTTGCCGCATTCCCATGATTACCTCAACCAAAGAAGAACAGAGAATGATAAACACCTGCAGGAAGGTGAGAGGCATAGAAAGAGGGTGGATGGATGGGAGGGAAGACTGGCATAGGTAGGAAGGCTGTTCATGACAGATGGCATACTGGTTTGACTTGAAATGCTTACTTTGATCTCAGACGTTAGCTCTGGTATCATTGCTTAGCTTTAGGTCTCATACTGATTTTTAAGTCCATTTGAGTTTAGATTTTTTTATTGCCTTGTGTAAAGTGTCCGAAAAGCGCTATACAAACAAACAATTATTATTAAATTGGACACCCAACATTTTTCAGCAGTTTAACTTTTCAAAACAAATGTAAAAAAAATGTTTTATTTGCTACTGTTAAATTAGTACTGTTTCCTGTCTCCCACAGCCTGTAGTAAAACTACAGAACAACCGAGGGAACAACAAGTATTCGTACACCAGGTATTTTTTATTTTATTTTCTGAGACCAATGCGTCTTTTTCAGATGAGCCTTGAATTACAGAAATGATAGAAAATACACACATCAAAATACAAAATGCAAGCAGAAAGAAAACAATCAGGTTTCTTAATTCCCCTAGAAGTACCAAAACATCAAATTTAAGAACATTTTGAAAATTGTTCCACAAATAAGGTTGAGGAAAATTTTAAAGCTGATTTACCTAACTCACTAGAGACCAAAGGAATTTCCAGAGTTAGGCATCACTGAGACCCAGGTGTGGTAACTCATGTCTAAGGTTTAGTAATGAGTTAGTAATGGTTTAGTAAAAGAGCTTTATAAATTCAAACATAGCAATGATTCAAACTTACATCACATCAGAGGGCCAAACAACTGTCTGGTAGAGAATGCAGTGATGAGTACTAAAACTGTCGCCGGTATCAAAGCGCAGTGCTATAGTCTAGGATCGATAGGAACGTCAACTGAATAATCCGCTTTCTATAGAAGAAGCCCATTTGTATTCTCAGCTTCTTAACTCATCAATATGCTTTTTAAGACAGCTTTTCACCTATCCAGATGCCCAGATATTTGTAAGCAGGGACACGATCAGTATAAGAACCATCCAAAGTACATATGCTTAAATCATCTAATTTTTATGTACTCTAGAGTACAACCTGTACTTAGCTTTACCTGTATTCAATACTAATTTCAGGCCAGTTTTTCTGTAATACAATGAAAGCATGCTGTAGTTCCGATAGAGCTTGGTCAACCGTGGGGGCAATGGCATACACGACAGTATCATTGGTGCAGCATACAAGTCCAGGTACATATTTTTTTTTTTTACAGAGAAGTCGACATTGTTAATGTAAACATATTAAGTACAGACCCAGAATCGACCCCTACGGTACACCTTTCGTTATGTCCAGATTTGACACTATCAGAAGATATACATTTTTTTTACATGTTTTTCAAGTTGTTTTTTTTTATTTGTAAACCAGTTACATGCAGGCCAATTGAGGAAAGCCTCACAATTAGCAATGAGTGATCAACAGTATCGGAGGCCTTTGACAGGTCAATGAAGAGGCCCGCACAATGTTGCCTTTTATCCATCCTGTTACCCACATCATTTATACATGTAACTAGGGATGCAGCAGAGTGCCATGACCTGGTCTAAAACCAGACTGATGTACATTTAGAATACATTTCAAAGATAAGTTCTTAGTTGAGAATTAATCAATGATTTTCATCTTTTAGCTAGGCAATTAAGTTTAAAGAGGACAATAAGTATTTAGGTCTCAAGGGTCACCACATGGTTAATGATTCCACAATCGGTTGTAGGGCTGCAGCAAAAATGGATTAAGTGTATCAGCCCCAGTGGATTTCTAAAAAATACAAATAAATGTTTTACATCTTAAGCAAGGCATCTAGTACATCACAGGTAGTAAATTGTTGAAATGAAAACCAATTCACTAGAAGTAGACGCATTAACCAGCAAGTCGGCTAGAGGTTTGGTAGAGGGTAGAGCAGTCGATTGACTGACCAGGGTCAATTAAACCACTGTTTCTCTCAAATAAAAAACCTGTTGAGATAAAATGATTTAAAATCATCACTTATCCCATTCTCAGTTATGATACCAGAGTCAGACAGACCTCAGTTTTTCACAATTCCTGACATTTTAATCCTAGTGAAAATTCCATGTCTTAGGTCAGTTAGGATCATCACTTTATTTTAAGAATGTGAAATGTCAGAATAATAGTAGAGAATTATTTATTTCAGCTTGTATTTCTTTCATTACATTCCCAGTGGGTCAGAAGTTTACATACACTCAATTCGTATTTGGTAGCATTGCCTTTAAATTTAACTTGGGTCTCATGTTTCGGGTAGTCTTCCACAAGCTTCCCACAATAAGTTGGGTGAATTTTGGCCCATTCCTCCTGACAGAGCTGGTGTAACTGAGTCAGGTTTGTAGGCCTCCTTGCTCGCACACGCGAGGTCAGGGCTTTGTGATGACCACTCCATTACCTTGACTTTGTTGTCCTGAAGACATTTTGCCACAACTTTGGAAGTATGCTTGGGGTCATTGTCCATTTGAAAGACCCATTGGCGACCAAGCTTTAACTTTCTGACTGATGTCTTGATGTTGCTTCAATATATCCACATTAATGTTCTGTCCTCATGATGCCATCTATTTTGTGAAGTGCACCAGTCCCTCCTGCAGCAAAGCACCCCCACAACATGCTGCCACCCCCGTGCTTCACGGTTGGGATGGTGTTCTTCGGCTTGCAAGCATCCCCCCTTTTCCTCCAAACATAACGATGGTCATTATGGCCAAACAGTTCTATTTTTGTTTCATCAGACCAGAGGACATTTCTCCAACAAGTATTGTCTTTGTCCCCATGGCCAGTTGCAAACCGTAGTCTGGCTTTTTTATGGAGGTTTTGGAGCAGTGGCTTCTTCCTTGTTGAGCGTCCTTTCAGGTTGTGTCGATAGGAGTCATTTTATTGTGAACATAGATACTTTTATACCCGTTTCCTCCAGCATCTTCACAAGGTTGATTTGCACTTCTCTCACCAAAGTACGTTCAGCTCAAGGAGACAAAACACATCTCCTTCCTGAACAGTGTGACTGCTACGTAGTCCTATGGTGTTTATAGTTGCGTACTATTCTTTGTACAGATGAACGTGGTACCTTCAGGCATTTGGAAATTGTTCCCAAGAATGAACCAGACTTGTGGAGGTCTACATTTTTTTTTCTGAGGTCTTTGCTGATTTCTTTTTGTTTTCCCATGATGTCAAGCAAAGAGGCACCGAGTTTGAGGGTAGCCCTTGAAATACATCCACAGGTACACCTCCAATTTACTCAAATGATGGCAATTCACCTATCAGGAGCTTCTAAAGCCATGACCTAATTTTCTCGAATTTTCCAAGCTTTCTAAAGGCACAGTCAACTTAGTGTATGTGAACTTCTGACCTACTGGAATTGTGATACATTGATACAAGTGAAATAATCTGTCTGTAAACAATTGTTGGAAACATTACTTGTCATGCACAAAGTAGATGCCCTAATCGACTTGCCAAAACAATAGTTTAACAAGAAATTTGTGGAGTGACTCCAATCTAAGTGTATGTAAACTTCCGACTGCAACTGTATGTATATATATATATATATATATATATATATATATATATATATATATATACACTCCAATTTAGGCCCTCCTCCTTGTCTCCAATCCTTACATATAATGGTTAGACGGGAACCGGGTAATAAACCATAATTTCTCCCTTCAGGGGAACAGATCTGATCTTAACCCATCCTTCACCTAATCCACAGATGTCCGTCCGCTTCCCCTATAGCAATCTTGTGACTTCTTCCCATACACCCAACACATTTCAAAGCCATCTGTCTTCTACAGATAACGATTAACTTCTGATGTAAAAAAACAGTCTCTTTCACTCCTTTATATGCTATGCTTCTGCGTATAACAATGTTCATAGTTCTAATCCAGAATCTAACACCACTAAACAACTATTGATTTAGTCAGTGTGGAAGAGGTGAAAAAATTGTTTATCAACAATGACAACCCACCGGGGTCTGAAAATCACTGAGGATAATAGCGGACGATATTGCCACTTCTTCAATTTAAGCTTACTAGAGAGCGTGTGCCCTCAGGCCTGGAGGGAAGCTAAAGTCATTCCGCTACCCAAGAATAGTAAAGCCCCCTTTACTGGCTTAAATAGCCTACCAATCAGCCTGTTACCAACCCTTAGTAAACTTCTGGGAAAAATGGTGTTTGGCCAGATGCAATGCTGGTTTCACAGGAAAAAGAATGACAACAGACTTTCAGCACGCTTATATGGAAGGACACTCAACAAGCACAACACTTAAACACATGACTGATGATTGGCTGAGAGAAATTGATGATTAAAGGATTGTGTGGGCTGACTTCAGTTTCAGTACAGCTTTTGACATTAGCAATCATACTCTGCTGCTGGAAGAACTTGTGTTATGGCTTTACACCCCCTGCTATAATGTGGATTGAGTTACTTGTCTAACAGAACACAGAGGGTGTTCTTTAATGGATGCCTCTCAAACATATTTCAGTTTGAATCAGGAATTTCCCAGGGTAGCTGTCTGGCCCCATGCTTTATAAAAATTTTACTAACGACATACCACTGACTTTGAGTAAAGCCACAGTGTCTTTGTGTGCTAATGTCTCACCACTACACATGTCAGCTACTACAGCAACTGAAATGACTGCAGCACTTGACAAAGAGCTGCAGTTAGTTTTAGAGTGGGTGGCAAGGAATAAGTTAGCGTTAAATATTTCTCTAACGTAAAGCATTGTTTTTGGGACAAATCATTCACTAAACCTTAAACCTCAACTAAATCATGCAATAAATAATGTGGAAATTGAGCAAGTTGATGATTAAACTGCTTGGAGTTACCCTGGATTGTCAAAACGTGTTGATACAAAAGTAGCTAAGATGGGGAGAAGGATATCCATAATAAACCGCTGCTCTGCGTTCTTTATTTAATGAACATTTTATTTCACCTTTATTTAACCAGGTAGGCCGGTTGAGAACAAGTTCTCATTTACAACTGTGACCTGGCTAAGATGAAGCTAAGCAGTGCGACAAAAACAGCACAATTACTGATGGGATAAACAATCGTACAGTCAATAACGCAATAGAAAAATGTGTGTACAAAATTAAGGAGGTAACGCAATAAAAAAGCTAATAGTAGCGAAGTAATTACAATTTAGCAATTTACTCTGGAGTGATAGATGTGCAGATGAGGTGCAAGTAGAAATACTGGTGTGCGAAAGCGCAGAAAAACAAACAAATATTGGGATGAGGTAGGTAGTTGGTTGGATGGGCTATTTACAGATGGGCTTTGTACACTTAAAGTTAGAGGGAGTTATGTCTCCATCTTCAATGATTTTTGCAATTCGTTCCAGTCATTGGCAGCAGAGAACTGTATAGAAAGGCAGCCAAAGGTGGGGATGACCAGTTAAATATTCCTGCTGGAGCTAGGGGTGGGTGCTGCTATGGTGACCAGTGAGCTGAGATAAGGCAGAGCTTTACATAGCAAAGACTTATAGATGACCTTGAGCCAATGGGTTTGGCGACAAATATGCAGCGAGGACCAGCCAACGAGAGCATACAGGTCGCAGTGGTGGGTAGTATATGGGGCTTTGGTGACAAAACAGATGGCACTGTGATAGACTGCATTCAATCTGCTAGTGTTGGAGGCTATTTTGTAAATGACATCCCCGAAGTCAAGGATCGGTAGGATACGAGGGTATGTTTAGCAGCATGAGTGAAGGAGGCTTTGTTGCGAAATCGGGAAGCCGATCCTAGATTTAATTTTGGATTGGAGATGCTTAATGTGAGTCTGGAAGGAGAGTTTACAATCTAACCAGACACCTAGGTATTTGTAGTTGTCCACATATTCTAGGTCAGAATCGTCCAGAGTGGTGATTCTAGTTGGACGGGTGGGTGCGGGTAGCGATCGGTTGAAGAGCATGCATTTAGTTTTTCTAGCATTTAAGAGCAGTTGGAGGCCACGGAAGGAGTGTCTTAATAACACTATCAACAAGGCATGTCCTACACTTAGGAAAATTGCAATTGGCAGCACAGTTGGCCCTTGGATATACACAGAGAGCTACTATTAATTATATGCATGTAAATTTCTCCTGGCTCAAAGTGGAGGGGAGATTGACTTCATCACTACTTGTATTTATGAGAGGTATTAACATGTTGAATGCACCGATCTGTCTGTCTGAATAACTGGCACACAGCTCAGGCACCCGCGTGTACGCCACAAGACATGCCACGAGGTCTCGTCACAATCCCCAAGTCCAGAACAGACTATGGCAGGCACACAGTACTACATGGAACTCTATTCCACATCAAGTAACTGATGCAGGCAGTCAAATTAGATTAAAATAACATAAAAATACTATGTGGAACAGTGGGGACTGTGAAGCAACACATACATAGGCAGACACATGCATACACACACACACGATAATATACGCGCTATACACGGATTTAGTACTGTAGATATGTGGTAATGGTGTAGTAGGGGTCTGAGGGCACAGAGTGTGTTGTGACATCTGTGAATGTATTGTAATGTTTTTAAAATGGTATTAACTGCCTTCGTTTAGCTGGACCCCAGGAAGAGAGCAGCTTTTTGTTGACTAAAGTCTATCACACTGTCAAACCCAGTGGTGGTTTTAGCATGTAAATATTGGTGGGGCAAACTTCCCCAAAAAACTTTTGGGGATGCATGCCAGCAAAGCCACTACACAACACTAAACAATACATTAATTGCACTATAACAGTGCCAACAAACTTTTAGGGCCTACATAAAGCTGTCTCAACACCTTACGACTACACCTGGCTATCAGCGGAGGGCTTGTCTGGCAGTGAAACGGTTCATTCAGCCTCATTTACTGCCTTTCAAAAAAACATAGCTGAAATTATGACTTGCTTAAACAAATGTGGTTTCTACTGACAATTGAGATTTAGAATCTGGCATAAGGGGACAACGAGTGTATAAGAAGCAATCCGTAATGTCGATTTAAGATAATAATGAGCGAGTTAGGACGGACGTAGTCAAAATAAAAAATAAAAAAAACTGCACATGTACCGTGACAGAATTCAGAACACAGGCCTTTCTTACAGTTTTCATCCTGTACACCAAGACAGAACCATAGGATAAATAAAGGGGGCATATAAACAGACAATGAAACCTATTACAATATTCGATGACATTTCGCCAAAACAGGCTACATGTGCACCACCAAGTCAGAACAGTAGGCTAAATTATGAGGGGAAAATTGACCAAATTATTAAGGTGAGGCACATGGGCTACTAACAGTTAAACAACATACACTTAGTTTTTCTTTCTTAGCTACTGTATATATACACTACCAGTCAAAAGTTTTAGGACACCTACTCATTCAAGGGTTTTTCTTTATTTTGACTATTTTCTATGTTTTATAATAAACACTATGAAATAACACACGTGGAAACATGTCGGAACCAAAAAAGTGTTAAACAAATCAAAATATTTCAGATTCTTCAAATAGCCAGTGAAATGCTTACTAATACAAGTCCTTGGCCAACAATGCAGCTTTATGGAAAAAAGTTAAAGTAAAAAAAAAAATATATATATATATATATAATTAAGGAGCAATAATAAAATGACAGTAGCGAGGCTATATACAGGGGGTACTGGTGTAGGGTTAATGTGCGGGGCCACCGGTTAGTCGAGCTAATTGAGGTAATATGTAGGTAGAGGTAAAGTGACTATGCATGGATAATAAACAGAGTAGCAGCAGTGTAAAAATGGGGGTGGGGGGACATTGCAAATAGTCCAGGTAGCCATTTGATTAGCTTTTTAGGAGTCTTATGGCTTGGGGGTAGACTCTGTTAAGAAGCCTTTTGGACCTAGACTTGGTGCTCTGGTACCGCTTGCCGTGTGGATGATCCAGAAGAAGATTGGGAGAATGTCAGATGAAACCAAAATATAACTTCTTTTTTTTAAACTCGTCGTGTTTGGAGGACAAAGAATGCTGAGTTGCATCCAAAGAACACCATACATACTGTGAAGCATGGGGGTGGAAACATCATGCTTTGGCTGTTTTTCTGCAAAGGGACCAGGACGACTGTTCCGTGTAACGGAAAGAATGAATGGGGCCATATATTGTGAGATTTTGAGTGAAAACCTCCTTCCATCAGCAAGGGCATTGAAGATGAAACGTGGCTGGGTCTTTCAGCATGACAATGATCCCAAACACACCGCCCGGGCAACGGAGTGGCTTCGTAAGAAGCATTTCAAGGTCCTGGAGTGGCCTAGCCAGTCTCCAGATCTCAACCCCATAGAAAATCTTTGGAGGGAGTTGAGAAAGTCCGTGTTGCCCAGCAACAGCCCCAAAACATCACTGCTCTAGAGGAGATCTGCATGGAGGAATGGGACAAAATACCAGCAACAGTGTGTGAAAACCTTGTGAAGACTTACAGAAAATGTTTGACCTCTGTCATTGCCAACAAAGGGTATATAACAAAGTATTGAGAAACTTTTGTTATTGACCAAATACTTATTTTCCACCATAATTTGCAAATAAATTCATTAAACATCCTACAATGTGATTAACAGATTTCCACCGGTCTAATGTCCGTTGCTCATGTTTCTTGACCCAAGCAAGTCTCTTCTTATTGGTGTCCTTTAGTAGTGGTTTCTTTGCAATATTTTGACCATGAATGCTTGATTCACGGAGTCTCCTCTGAACAGTTGATGTGTCTATTACTGTTACTCTGAAGCATTTATTTGGGCTACAATTTATGAGGCTGGTAACTCTAACTTATCCTGTTCAGCAGATGTTACTCTGGGACTTCCTTTCCTGTGGCGGTCGTTGTGAGAGCCATTTTCATCATAGCGCTTGATGTTTTTTGCGACTGCACTTGAAGAAACCTTCAAAGTTCTTGAAATGTTCCGGATTGACTGACCTTCATGTCTTAAAGTAACGGACTGTTGATTCTCCTTGCTTATTTGAGCTGTTCTTGCCATAATAGCCCTACTTGGTAAAAGACCAAGTCCATATCTTCTGTATGCCTCTCCAACATTGTCACAACACAACTGATTGGCTCAAATGCATTAAGAAGGAAAGAAATTCCACAAATGAACTTTAAACAAGGTACACCTGTTAATCGAAATGCATTCCAGGTGACTATCTCATGAAGATGGTTGAGAGAATGTTAAGTGTGCAAAGCTGTCATTAAGGCAAAGGGTTGAAGAATCTCATCTCAAATATATTTTTATTTGCTTAACACTTTTTTTTTTGGTTACTACATGATTCCATATGTTATTTCATAGTTTTGAAGTCTTCACTATTATTGTACAATGTACAAAATAGCAAAAATAAAGAAACCCTTGAATGAGTAGGTGTCTAAACTTTTGGCTGGTACTTTATATATTTTCTTAATCATATTTTGGAGTGGCTAAGTTAATATAAGGGCAACACAAGTCTATTTTCCTTGCTTTAGCCCAGGCCTGATTTCTCATCGGAATGAACTCAGATAGCTCTGAATTGTTATCTCAACTAATACTACTACAAAAGCATCCCAGGTACTGTTGATACCCAGGCGCAATGTTCCCTCCATTTTTCACACACTGAGCAAATTTCAGGTCTTGGGATTGGAAACTTGAATACTGAGCATTCTATTCAACTTCCGGCACACGTTTACTTTGAAGTTCAACTCCTACCCCCCTTTAAGTTGACGTAGATGGTGGCCAAGTAGGCTACTGTGGCTATTTGATCCTAATAGGCTTATCAGAGTGGCCTGACAAGGAAAAACAATGCAAATGCATCCCATAACATTTTCATAAGGAAATACTAGCTATATGAGACTTTAAAAAAACATTATGCAGGGCGTAATAGGGGACTGGAAATTGCGTTGTAGGCTATGTTGCAAGAAACAAATTTTACAAAATCAAAGTCATTTTATTAATACAATAGAGAATCAGACAATGTAGGCTACCTTCTGCGTATTGGCTTCTTTTTGCATATTCAAGCCCGTCTCAAAATACAAACTGTTTTTTTACGACAAATCTAAGCTCTTACCTGACTCTCTTTTGAAAGATGGCAAGAAATGTTCATGTTTTGTGCTTTTATTGGACGTAATCACTCTCCCTTTGCTGACCGAAAAAATGCTATAACTGGGCAAATAACTTGCTAAATAGCAAAGAATATCAACAAATGTGCAAGTTGAGGGTTGCAAAATCTGCTCTTTGATCTCAAAAGCACATATTTGACAGCAGATGATTGAAAGACCGCCTACTACATCAAAATCACTGACTCAAGCTTGAGGTTTGTTGCATTGAAAGTTGCTGATACTGTGTTGATTTGATCACAATTCCCACATTAGAAGTAAACGATCTGTTTAAGGATCGTTGCCCCTTTAAGAGTTGCTCTGTTTAAGAGTTGCCCCTTTAGTTAAGTTCGATCTTGCACGGGCCAGCATTTGTTCTGCGCGGAAATCCTGAGAGAGTTGCGTGGCCGCGTGTTGCGCAGCTTAGAGGGAACATTGCTCAGGAGTTTAGGTATATCCAATAGGTAGTCATGTTGTAGCTGCTGTTGACTTTATAGGTGATTTCATGCCCAAAGTCTCTATTTTAGCAAGCACTGCCACAATTAAGCTAAGCAACAAAAAAGTTACATTAGTTACTCTTAGAAATGTAAAACCAAATATTTCACTTTGAGATTTCAGTGTTTTATGTATGTCAGGCATTGTTGCCAAGGGGTGATGCATCTCAAGTCAGGATCTCATGCTCTCTGCATGTGTATGTTGACAATGGTGCTGTCTTAGGAATTGACCCAACTCCTTGCTTTTCCCTCTCCTTCAGTAACTCGGACGACAACCTGCTGAAAAACATTGAGCTGTTTGATAAACTGGGGCTGCGCTTCAACGGGCGTGTCCTGTTTGTCAAGGACGTGCTCGGGGACGAGATCTGCTGCTGGTCCTTCTACGGTGAGGGCCGCAAGATCGCTGAGGTGTGCTGCACATCCATTGTCTACGCAACTGAGAAGAAACAGACCAAGGTAAGCCCAATTAAACCAATTTCACTCTGAGCTTCCACAGCTTAAACACTAACATGGAGGCTAGCAACATCAGGGTTTAGGTAAATGCTAGGGTATACAGTGCCTTCAAGGTATTTACACCCCTTGACTTTTTCCACATTTTGCTGTTAAAGTGGGATTAAAATGGATTTAATTTACATTTTTGTGTAACGACGTAAAGTACTCTTGTTTCAAAGTTGAACAAAAATTCATACTTTACAAAAAAAAACGGTATCTTGACTAGATGAGTCAATACATGTTAGTCACCTTTGGAATACTCACCAGCTGTGAGTATTTCTGGATAAGTTTGAAGTGCTTTCCACTCCTGGATTTTATAACATTTGCCCATTTTATTATTCTTCAAAATTATTCAAGCTCTGGCAAGTTGGTTGTCGGTCATTGCTAGACAACCATTTTCAGGGTTTGCCTTGTATTTTCAAGCTATTTAAGTCATAACTGTAACTCAGCCACTCATTCACGGTCTTGGTAAGCAACTCCAGTTTAGATTCGACCTCGTGTTTTAGGTTATTGTCCTACTGAAAGGTGAATTAATTTCCCAGTGTCTGGTGAAAAGCAGACTAAATTGCTAAGCTCCATTCTGTTTATTTTTTTTTATCTTGAAAAACTCCCCACTCCTTAATGATTACAAGAATACCTGTTAGGGCTGGGCGAGATATAGGATTAATTAGAATGTATGTTTTTGCGCGATATTCCAAATGCCTGTAATCGTAAGAATAATTATTTATTTTCCCATTTTTATTAGCGTTCATGTCCGTGTTACGCCCCTGAAAACAGGGGAGAAATAATCACGAGCGTGATACGGTGTTGTATTCTCAATTCAACGTAGTGTAATCATTTCACAAAAGTAACACATTACAAAACAACAGAAAACCCATTATACAACTAACACAGCAAAATATCTTATTAACAACGTACATGTTCATTCACAATCGACATAAAATGGCAGCTACTCTCAGTACGATGCTATTCTTCACTTCAACCGAGCAGGGCTAATATTACTCTCTTCAAACTTAACTCTAACTTCCTCAAGACGTTACTAAGACACACCTTAAACACTCTTGACATGTTAGCGAGTTATAACATTTAAATGACTATTTTATCATCAATAAAGTACCTGAAAACAGGGGAGAAATAATCACGAGCGTGATACAGTGTTGTATTCTCAATTCAACGTTTAGTGAAATGAGAAAAGACCGCGATTTCCCCAGGAATATGGGTGGAGACCAGAGCAATCGATCTCCGGCTCATAGATTAAGAGCATTTCGTAGATCACAGATTAACACTTTTAGGCACCACAAAATAAAGTAATCAATATAACGTTTACACATTACTCTCAATTCTTACCCTTTGACAGATTTTAACGTTAACACAATTATATGAATGTTATTCATCTCTATCAACTAATACTGAATGCATCTTTTTAACCTTAGATGTTTTACGATCCTCACATACATAATTAGAATGTATGTTTTTGCGCGATATTCCAAATGCCTGTAATCGTAAGAATAATTATTTATTTTCCCATTTTTATTAGCGTTCATGTCCGCTCGTTCTCATGTCTTTTTGGTCTCGTATCCTTCACCCTTTCTGTGCTGTGTCCCCGAGGTTTAATAAGAACTGGAGACTGCGCCCAAGATGTCTGCCTTTTGTTTTCAAGGTAATCTATTCATGTTTGCGTACGCCGATAGATGGACCCTCTATATCCAGGTTGCATTTGGACCAACTTTTGTATTTATTTGGGATCCCCATTACCTTCATGGACTCCAAACATATTAAAACACTTACATATAAAACAAAAGATACAGCAGTACATCATATATATATATATATATATATATATATATATATATATATATATATATATATATATATATATATATATATATATATATATATATATATATATATATATATATATATATATATATATATATATATATATATTTTTTTTTTTTTCACCTTTATTTAACCAGGTAGGCTAGTTGAGAACAAGTTCTCATTTGCAACTGCGACCTGGCCAAGATAAAGCATAGCAGTGTGAACAGACAACACAGAGTTACACATGGAGTTAACAATTGACAAGTCAATAACACAGTAGAAAAAGAGTCTATATACATTGTGTGCAAAAGGCATGAGGAGGTAGGCAAATAATTACAATTTTGCAGATTAACACTGGAGTGATAAATGGTCAGATGGTCATGTACAGGTAGAGATATTGGTGTGCAAAAGAGCAGAAAAGTAAATAAATAAAAACAGTATGGGGATGAGGTAGGTAAATTGGGTGGGCTATTTACCGATGGACTATGTACAGCTGCAGCGATCGGTTAGCTGCTCAGATAGCAGATGTTTGAAGTTGGTGAGGGAGATAAGTCTCCAACTTCAGCGATTTTTGCAATTCGTTCCAGTCACAGGCAGCAGAGAACTGGAACGAAAGGCGACCAAATGAGGTGTTGGCTTTAGGGATGATCAGTGAGATACACCTGCTGGAGCGCGTGCTACGGGTGGGTGTTGCCATCGTGACCAGTGAACTGAGATAAGGCGGAGCTTTACCTAGCATGGACTTGTAGATGACCTGGAGCCAGTGGGTCTGGCGACGAATATGTAGCGAGGGCCAGCCGACTAGAGCATACAGGTCGCAGTGGTGGGTGGTATAAGGTGCTTTAGTAACAAAACGGATGGCACTGTGATAAACTGCATCCAGTTTTCTGAGTAGAGTGTTGGAAGCTATTTTGTAGATGACATCGCCGAAGTCGAGGATCGGTAGGATAGTCAGTTTTACAAGGGTAATTTTGGCGGCGTGAGTGAAGGAGGCTTTGTTGCGGAATAGAAAGCCGACTCTAGATTTGATTTTAGATTGGAGATGTTTGATATGAGTCTGGAAGGAGCGTTTACAGTCTAGCCAGACACCTAGGTACTTATAGATGTCCACATATTCTAGGTCGGAACCATCCAGGGTGGTGATGCTAGTCGGCGTGCGGGTGCAGGCAGCGAACGGTTGAAAAGCATGCATTTGGTTTTACTAGCGTTTAAAAGCAGTTGGAGGCCACGGAAGGAGTGTTGTATGGCATTGAAGCTCGTTTGGAGGTTAGATAGCACAGTGTCCAAGGACTGGCTGGAAGTATACAGAATGGTGTCGTCTGCGTAGAGGTGGATCAGGGAATCTCCCGCAGCAAGAGCAACATCATTGATATATACAGAGAAAAGAGTCGGCCCGAGAATTGAACCCTGTGGCAGCCCCATAGAGACTGCCAGAGGACCGGACAGCATGCCCTTCGATTTGACACACTGAACTCTGTCTGCAAAGTAGTTGGTGAACCAGGCAAGGCAGTCATCAGAAAAACCGAGGCTACTGAGTCTGCCGATAAGTTGGCCGAGGTTGTAGTAGCCAGGAGGAAGGCATGGCCAGCCGTTGAGAAATGCTTGTTGAAGTTTTCGATAATCATGGATTTATCGGTGGTGAACGTGTTACCTAGCCTCAGTGCAGTGGGCAGCTGGGAGGAGGTGCTCTTGTTCTCCATGGACTTTACAGTGTCCCAGAACTTTTTGAAGTTAGAGCTACAGGATGCAAATTTCTGCCTGAAGAAGCTGGCCTTTGCTTTCCTGACTGACTGCGTGTATTGGTTCCTGACTTCCCTGAACAGTATTACACCACTACATATCTATAATGCGCACTAGCAACGTGAACAGCAACGACGTTATCATGTTATCCAAAGAATGGCAGACATTGGATGAACATAAAATGTTAATATCTGTGAGTGATGAAGAAAATCTGTTTCAGCGATAATTATTTGAATAATTCCATGTATTTTTTGTGCACAAAAGTGATGACTGAAGTCTCTTATTAGTCTGACTTCTATGTGGCTGTCTATGGAAATTGTCTTTCTGGGCCGGGCGTCAGTTACACTGCAGCACCGACGCAAAACTGCAGGAGCAATCTAAACTGTTTTAAACAAAATTATACTGAACAAAAATAGAAACAACAATTTCAAAGATTTTACTGAGTTACAGTTCTAATAAGGAAATGTGTCAATTGGTTAGCCCTAATCTATGGATTTCCCATTACTGGGATTACAGATATGCATCTGTTAGTCACAGATAATTTAAAGGTAGATGTGTGGATCAGAAAACCAGTCCGTATCTGGTGTGACCACCATTTGCCTCATGCAGCACAATCTCCTTCGCATAGAGTTGATCAGGCCTGTGGAATGTTGTCCCACTCCTCTTCAATGGCTGTGTGAAGGTGCTGGATATTGGCGGGAACTGGAACACCCTGTTTGAGAAGCTTTTTGTCCGTCTGGAAAATTTGGGGGATATTTTATTTCAGCTCATGAATCATAGGACCGACACTTTACATGTTGCGTTTATATTTTGTTCGGTGTGTGTTGTGTGCGTATATAAGGAAATTTGCAACTCATTCTCATTCTGCGAAATAAGGTAGGCTACGTGATTTCAACATCTGAACAAAGTGGACAGGCTAGCATGCTGTTCAAACAATTGGAGACGGACAGAATGGTGTACGCATAACAATTCAACTGTTATACCCTGTTAGCTAGCTAATAGGTCCAAGTTCGCAAAACTTGAAATATAACGATTGCTATAAAGATTAGCTGGCTACTCACTAGCATGTGGGCTTGTGCTTATGGGAGTGTTTATTAGACTTGTGTTAATTTCCTGTAACGCCTGCTACAAGAAGTGAATGTGCATTATGCATGGTTCTGGTTAAATTTGTAACAAAATGGGCATTTTCATAGATTTGAATGCCAGATCATTGATTATTTTGGTAAAATAATTACATTTATTAGTGGGTCTTATTTTATTTTACCAGGTAAGTTGACTGAACACATTCTCATATACAGCAACGACCTGGGGAATAGTTATAGGGTAGTGGAGGGGGTATGAATGAGCCAATTGGAAGCTTGGGATCATGAGGTGGCCATGATGGTATGAGGGCCAGATTTGGGAATTTTGCCAGGACACCGGGGTTAACACACCTACTCTTATGGTAAATGCCATATGGGATCTCTAGTGACCACAAAGTCAGGTCACCCGTTTAACATTCAATCCGAAAGACTGCACCCTACACAGGGCAATGTCCCCATTCACTGGCATTAGGATATATATTTTTTGTCCAGAGGAAAGAGTACCTCCTCCTGGCCCTCCAACACCACTTCCAGCAGTGTCTGGTCTCCTGACCAGGACCAACCCTGCTTCAGAGGCAAGCCAGCAGTGGGATGCAGGGTGCTGCTGGCTTATATTTAGCCTAGGTATAATTTCACAAACCCTGAATTCATTAGATTATTGCTGACTGTTTGAAATGCAGTGTATTTGACAATTATTTGTTCAACAAAGCTTTACACAAAAACATGATCTAAATATACTATATATACAAAAGCAAGTGGACACCCCTTCTTAGTGGCTTTGGCTATTTCAGCCACAAATAAACTCAGCAAAAAAGACATGTCCCTTTTTCAGGACCCTGTCTTTCAAAGATAATTTGTAAAAATCCAAATAACTTCACAGATCTTCATTGTAAAGGATTTAAACACTGTTTCCCATATTTGTTCAATGAACCATGAACTATTAATGAACATGCACCTGTGGAACAGTCGTTAAGACACCAACAGCTTACAGACGGTAGGCAATTAAGGTCACAGTTATGAAAACTTAGTAGAAAGGCCTCTTCAGTGTCCTGACTCTGAAAAACACAAAAAGAAAGATGCCCAGGGTCCCTGCTCATCTGCGTGAACGTGCCTTAGGCATGCCACCAGCTAGGAGGCATGGGGACTGCAGATGTGGCCAGGGCAATAAATTGCAATGTCCGTACTGTGAGACGCCTAAGACAGAGCTACAGGGAGACAGGACGGACAGCTGATCGTCCTCGCAGTGGCAGACCACGTGTAACAGTACAGTCGAACATCACACGTGCGGTACAGATACAGGATGGCAACAACAACTGCCCGAGTTAGACCAGGAACGCACAGTCCCTCCATCAGTGCTGAGATGGCTGGACTGAGGGCTTGTAGGCCTGTTGTCTGGTGAGGACCTGCCTTACATCACCGGCAATAACGTCGCCTATGGGCACAAACCCACCGTTGCTGGACCAGACAGGACTGGCAAAAAGTGCTCTTCACTGACAAGTTGCGGTTTTGTGATGGTCGGATCACATTTATCGTCGAAGGAATGAGCGTTGCACCGAGGCCTGTACTCTGGAGCGAGATGGTCCGTCATGGTCTGGAGCGGTGTGTCACAGCATCATCGGACTGAGCTTGTTGTCATTGCAGGCAATCGCAACGCTGTGCGTTACAGGGAAGACATCCTCCTCCCTCATATGGTACCCTTCCTGCAGGCTCATCCTGACATGACCCTCCCACATGCCACCAGCTATACTGCTACCGGAATGTCAGTGTTCTGCCATGGCCAGCAAGGAGCCCGGATCTCAAACCCATTGAGCACGTCTGGGACCTGTTGGATCGGAGGGTGAGGGCTAGGGCAATTCCCCCCAGAAATGTCCGGGAACTTGCAGGTGCCTTGGTGGAAGAGTGGGGTAAAATCTCACAGCAAGAACTGGCAAATCTGGTGCAGTCCATGAGGAGGAGATACATTGTGGTACTTAATGCATTTGGTGGCCACACCAGATACTGACTGTTACTTTACTGACTGACACATTATTACTGTTACTGACTGACACATTATTCAATTTCTGTTATTCACCTGTCTGTGGAATCTTACTATGTTCATACAAATATTTACACATTACCGAGTTCCATACTGCCTCTGGAAGAAGCCGTCAGCACTGTTCGTCGGGAGCTTCATGAAATAGATTTCCATGGCCAAGCAGCCGCACACAAGCCTAAGAACACCATGCGCAATGCCAAGTGTCGGCTGGAGTGGTGTAAAGCTCGCGGCCATTGGACTCCGGAGCAGTGGAAACCTGTTCTTTGGAGTGATGACTCACGCTTCACCATCTGGAAGTCCGACGGACAAATCTGGGTTTGTCGGATGCCAGGAGAACGCTACCTGCCTGAATGCATAGTGCCAACTGTAATGTTTGGTGGAGGAGGAATAATGGTCTGGGGGTGTGTTTCATGGTTCATGCTAGGCCCCTTAGTTACAGTGATGGGAAATCTTAATGCAACAGCATACATTCTAGATGATTCTGTGCTTCCAACTTTGTGACAACAGTTTGGGGAAAGCCCTTTACTGTTTCAGCATCACAATGCCCCGTGCACAAAGCGAGCTCCATACAGAAATGGTTTGTCGATCATTTTGAAAGCACTTTCCTGGCCTGCACAGAGCTTGGACTTCAACCCCATCGAACACGTATGGGATGAATTGGAACGCTGACTGCGAGCCAGGCCAAATTGCCCAACATCCGTGCCTGACCTCACTAATGCTCTTGTGACTGAATGGAAGCAAGTCCCCGCAGCAATGTTCCAACATCTAGTGGAAAGCCTTCCCAGAAGAATGGAGGTTGTTATAGCAGCGAAGGGGGGACCAACTCCATATTAATGCCCATGATTTTGGAATGAATGTTCGACAAGCAGGTGACCAAAATTATGTGGACATGTAGTGTATATCGTGAATCAGCCATAAGTTCGAAAAAATTTAGGTATGATTTGTATGCCATTTCGCCCAGCCCTAATACTCATAACATGAAGTAGCCAGCACTGTGCATGAAAATATGGAGAGTGGTAGTCTGTAATGTGTTGTATTGGATTTACCCCAAACGTAACACTTTGTATTCAGGACACAAAGTAAAGTGCTTTACCAATTGTTTTGATGTATCACTTTAGTGCCTGTTTTGGAATATTTTTATTCTGTCAGTTAGGTTAGTATTGTGGAGTAACTCCAATGTTGTTGATTCATCCTCAGTTTTCTCCGATCACAGCCAATAAACTCAAACTGTTTTCAAGTCATCTTTGGATTTTTGGCCAAATCCCTGAGCAGTTTCCTTCCTCTCCGGCAACTGATTTTAGGAAGGACGCCTGTATCTTTGTAGTGACTGGGTGTATTGATACAACATCCAAAGTGTGATTTAACTTCACCATGTTGAAAGGGATATTCAATGTTCCCCCCCCCCCCCCCCCCCCCCCCATCTACCAATAGGTGCCCTTCTTTGCAAGGCATTGGAAAACCTCCCTGGTCTTTGTGGTTGAATCTGTTTGAAAGTCAGTGCTCGACTCGGACTTTACAGTTAATTGGAATGTGTGGGGTAGTCATTCAAAAATCATGTTAAACACTTATTGCACACAATGAGTCCATGCAACTTATGTGACTTGTTAAGCACATTTTTACTTCTGAACGTATTTAGGCTTGCCATAACAAAGGGGTTGAACACTTGACTCAAGGCATTTACGCTTTTTATTTTTTTTAATTAATTCTTCAAAATTTCCAACAAACAGTTCCACTTGACATTATGGAGCATTGTATGAATGCCAGTGACCAAAACATCTCAATTTAATTATGTTTAAAATGTAAAGTGGTGTGAACACTTTTTTTCAATACTTAATTGGTACAGTGCCTTCGGAAAGTATTCAGACCCCTTGAATTTTATTCCACTTTAGTTATGTTACTGCCTTATTCCAAAATGGAACTACACACTACCCCATAATGACAAAGCAAAAACAAGTTAAGAAAATTTTACAAATGTAAACTGATACCTTATTTACATAAGTATTCAGACCCTTTGCTATGAGATTTGAAATTGAGGGTTTACCCTTGGTGTTTCTATAACTTGATTGGAGTCCACTTGTGGTAAAATCAATTGATATGATATGGTTTGGAAAGGCACACACCTGTCTATTTAAGGTCCCATAGTTGACAGTGCATGTCAGAGCAAAAACCAAGCCATGAGTTTGGCGGAACTGTCCGTAGAGCTCCAAGACAGCAATGTGTCGAGGCACAGATTTGGGGAAGGGTATCATAACATTTCTGCAGCATTGAAGGTCCCCAAGAACATTCTTAATTGGAAGAAGTTTGGAACCACCAAGACTCTTCCTAGAGTTGGCTAGGCCAAACTGAGCAATCCACTCCTCAGTAAAAGGCATAAGGCCGCTTGGAAAGACTCTGACCATGAGAAACAAGATTCTCTGGAAACCAAGATTGAACGCTTTGGCCTGAATGCCAAGCGTCACGTCTGGAGGAAACCTGGCACAAAGTACTGAGTAAAGGGTCTGAATACTTATTTAAATGTTTTTTTTTTTTTTTTTAATTGGCAAAAGTTTCTAAACCTGTTTTTGCTTTCATTGTGGTGTGTTGTGTGTAGATTGTTTTTTTTAACCTCAATTTAATCATTTTAGAATAAGGCTAATGTAACATTGTTGGAAAAAGTCAAGGGATTCTGAGTACTTTCCGAAGGCACTTTAATATAGAATTCTCTAATTCTCTACCCATTCTTTGCCTCCCTGTGTCCTGCTCTTCCTTCTCCCTGTCAGGTGGAGTTTCCTGAGGCCCGCATCTTTGAGGAGACCCTCAACATCCTCATCTATGAGAATGGTCGTGGTTCTGGCCCGGGGGGCGTGGCCCTTTTGGAGTCATCATCGCCTGGGGCCAGCCAATCAGAGGAGGAGGGGGCCAGCGCAGGGGACCGAAGGGTGAGGAGGATCCACGTGAGGAGGCACATCATGCACGACGAGAGAGGACACGGCCAACAGACTGTGTATAAGGACTGAGAAAAAAGAGTGAACTGTGGGGATAAAGAGAGGGAGTTAGCGGCAGGGTAAAGATACAGGTTGTTTGGCGGCGGGGTGTTTGCATGGAGAGGTTAGGGCGGATGTTTAGTAGGGGGCGTGGGACAGGTTCTTATATAAGGAAGCAGATGTGGGACTTCAAGATGCTTATTATCAAGGACTGAGATATTATTATTTTTTGGTGCCCGATTGGGAAAACAACCCCTAACCCAAAAGGTGGGACTAATACACTAATGAATGTGCACAATTATGGGAGAAAGGTAGCGAGAATTGGAACACAGCATTGGTCTGCAAATACCTAGGGGCTAGATTGGGCTATCTCCCGACCAGGTTTGGGTGGTGGTAATGTGACTGGAAGATGGAGGGGTTCACTGGTTCAACTAAGGTACTTTAACTGCACTAAAAGGGAACCGGGATGGTGGAGTGAGGTGGTGGTAGTAGGTTAGAGACAACGAGACTGCTGAGCATTGCTGGATGTTTATTCCTTTTGAATTGATTACTGTTGTATGTATTTGTCTCTATTTATTATTATTTGGTTAATTTGTCCTTTTATATAACTTTAAATACATTATTTATTATTTATTCTGTATAGATGTTGGTGGGAATTGTATGTGTTGAGGGTGCTGATCTGATTTGATATTTTGACCAGTTTATGCACTGATCACTTTCCTAACCGACACTTGATGCCATGCTCATCCATGGTCATGTTTAACTGCCATGTGAGTTCATGTGTACACATTGACTTGCTAAATCATGTTTTAATATTTTTTTGTCCATGATGCTACCGTGCCTAATTGAAACAGGATTTCATGTTGTCTGATGGTGAAATCAGGCTTTATTTGGCTCTCTAAAAATCATGTTTAAGTCTTTGTATTCAATTTGGTACATATTGCTTCCTCGCACTAAAGTCTGATCACAAAAAAAATAAAAAATAACAGGTGAAATGAAGGAAGTGATCCGAACCTGGGAAGTGTTTTATGTCCCATGGGTTATTGGACACTTGTTAACCCATAGAAGCATGTAATCTGGCAGGTAAATCTCACATCCTAATTCCCGTCAAATGTTCTTTGTGATATTGTAACTATCTGGGGTTTTGGATATTTTATGGACCATCAACATTCTCAATAAAAATCTAAACCCTGCATCTTGGTGTTTTGTGTGTTGGATCGAGTGGAAAATCCCACTCTTCCTGTCCTCTTAATCTTCTCGAATGGACAGATGAATGAATATGCATTCACCTTTCCATTAATGCAGGTGAATGACGAGAAGGCTGCGTTGTATTATTGAGATCCAGGCTGTATCACAACCAGCTGTGATTGGGAGTTCCGTAGGGCGGCGCACACTTGGCCCATCGTCCGGGTTAGACTGGTGTAGGTCGTCATTGTAAATAAGAATTTATTCTTAACTGACTTGCCTAGTTAAATAAAGGTTACATTTAAAAAATATGCCCCTCTAGGTAACTCGTAGAGCCAAACATACGGTTTACAATAGATTACACAGCCACAAAGTCAAAATTGGCTAGCTTTTTGTCTTAATTTAAGGTTAGGCATAAGGTTAGCAGTGTAAATTTCAGGTCCGTGCTTGACTTGGACTGAAATAGTTTCAGGTACTTATTTTGGATGACGGTACTGTTTACATTTAGGTGAAGGAGCTCCACAATACGTGTGCTGAGATTCTATAATAGGAACAGAAGCTCAAGCAGTAGAAATGTTATGGTTCCGGTACTTTGCTCCTATGAGCTCCTGCCTAAATCATGCACTGGGTTAAGTTTTAAATAAAATTAAGAAGAAATTGTAGAGGCTGTTAACTAGTGGCTGTTATTATGGCCATTATTGTGGCTGTTAACTAGTGACGAAACTAACATAGCAGGCGTAAAAGAAAGACTTCCAACTTCAGTGCGTTCAAGACAACTTGAGAAAAATATTTTGAATGTTCATCCATCTCGGAATTCCAGAGCTCCAACCTGGAGATTACTGACGTCATGATTTGCCCTTTTTTTTGCGAGGGTCCTAGACCTTTTGCAACGCCCACTTCCGCTCAACTTCCTACCCGATACATAGCTTCATGTTCTGTAAGCTTGATTGTAGCCACACTAGCCTCTAAGTCTCGTATCATTATCTCATTATATTAAGATTTCATTTCTATAGCTTTAAATTTTGAAAATTCTTATTAACAATTCTGCTTATCCGTTCAGTTAGATTTTTGTAATATGATTGTGTTCTTTGTCTCTTAGCTAGCTGAACTCAGCAAAAAAAGAAACATCCTCACGGTCAACTGCGCTTATTTTCAGCAAACTTAACATTTGTATGAACATAAGATTCAACAACTGAGACATAAACTGAACAAGTTCCACAGACATGTAACTAACAGAAATTGAATAATGTGTCCCTGAACAGGGGGGGGTCAAAAGAAAGTCAGTATCTGGTGTGGCCACCAGCAGTGCATCTCCTCCTCATGGACTGCACCAGATTTGCCAGTTCCTGCTGTGAGATGTTACCCCACTCTTCCACCAGGCACCTGCAAGTTCCCAGACATTTCTGGGAGGAATGTCCCTAGCCCTCACCCTCTGATCCAACCGGTCCAAGACGTGCTCAATGGGATTGAGATCCGGGCTCTTCGCTGGCCATGGCAGAACACTGACATTCCTGTCTTGCAGTAAATCACGCACAGAATGAGCAGTATGGCTGGTGGCATTGTAATGCTCTAGGGTCATGTCAGGATGAGCCTGCAGGAAGGGTACCACACGAGGGAGGAGGATATCTTCCCTGTAACGCACAGCATTGAGATTGAGCTTGTTGTCATTGCAGGCAGTCCGATGATGCTGTGACACACCGCCCCAGACCATGACAGACCATCCACCTCCAAATCGATCCCGCTCCAGAGTACAGGCCTCGGTGTAACGCTCATTCCTTTGACGATAAACGCGAATCCGACCATCACCCCTGGTGAGACAAAACTGCAACTCGTCAGTGAAGAGCACTTTTTGCCAGTCCTGTCTGGTCCAGCGACGGTGGGTTTGTGCCCATAGGCGACGTTATTGCCGGTGATGTCTGGTGAGGACCTGCTACAACAGGCCTACCAGCCCTCAGTCCAGCCTCTCAGCCTATTGCGGACAGTCTGAGCACTGATGGAGGGATTGTGCGTTCTTATTGTTGCCATCCTGTACCTGTCCCGCATGTGCGATGTTCGGATGTACCGATCCTGTGTAGGTGTTACACGTGGTCTGCCACTGCGAGGATGATTAGCTGTCCGTCCTGTCTCCCTGTAGTGCTGTCTTAGGCGTCTCACAGTACGGACACTGCAATTTATTGTCCTGGCCACGTCTGCAGTCCTCATGCGTCCTTGCAGCATGCCTAAGGCACGTTCACGCCGATGAGCAGGGACCCTGGGCATCTTTCTTTTCGTGTTTTTCAGAGTCAGGACACTGAAGAGGCCTTTCTACTAAGTTTTCATAACTGTGACCTTAATTGCCTACCGTCTGTAAGCTGTTAGTGTTTTAACGACCGTTCCACAGGTGCATGTTCATTAATTGTTTGTGGCTCACACAAATCAAGGAACCCACCAGGTACAACCCTAAATCTGTAAAGAAGGGCACCCTCATAGACGTTATCCGGACCAACTGGCCCTCCAAATACACCTCCGCTGTCTTCAATCAGGATCTCAGCGATCACTGCCTCATTGCCTGAATCCGCTACGGGTCCGCAGTCAAACGACCACCCCTCATCACTGTCAAACGCTCCCTAAAACACTTCTGCGAGCAGGCCTTTCTAATCGACCTGGCCCGGGTATCCTGGAAGGTTATTGACCTCATCCCGTCAGTTGAGGATGTCTGGTCTTTAAAAGTAACTTCCTCACCATCTTAGACAAGCATGCTCCGTTCAAAGAACTAAGAACAGATATAGCCCTTGGTTCACTCCAGACCTGACTGCCCTCGACCAGCACAAAAACATCCTGTGGCGGACTGCAATAGCATCGAATAGTCCCCGCGATATGCAACTGTTCAGGAAAGTCAGGAACCAATACACGCAGTCAGTCAGGAAAGCAAAGGCCAGCTTTTTCAAGCAGAAATTTGCATCCTGTAGCTCTAACTCAAAAAAAGTTCAGGGACACTGTAAAGTCCATGGAGAACAAGAGCACCTCCTCCCAGCTGCCCACTGCACTGAGGCTAGGTAACACGGTCACCACCGATAAATCCATGATAATCGAAAACTTCAACAAGCATTTCTCAACGGCTGGCCATGCCTTCCTCCTGGCTACTCCAACCTCGGCCAACAGCTCCGCCACCCCCGCAGCTACTCGCCCAAGCCTCCTCAGCTTCTCCTTTACCCAAATCAGGATAGCAGATGTTCTGAAAGAGCTGCAAAACCTGGACCCGTACAAATCAGCTAGGCTTGACAATCTGGACCCTCTATTTCTGAAACTATCTGCCGCCATTGTCGCAACCCCTATTACCAGCATGTTCAACCTCTCTTTCATATCGTCTGAGATCCCCAAGGATTGGAAAGCTGCTGCAGTCATCCCCCTCTTCAAAGGGGGAGACACCCTGGACCCAAACTGTTAGACCTACAGTGCCTTGCGAAAGTATTCGGCCCCCTTGAACTTTGCGACCTTTTGCCACATTTCAGGCTTCAAACATAAAGATATAAAACTGTATTTTTTTGTGAAGAATCAACAACAAGTGGGACACAATCATGAAGTGGAACGACATTTATTGGATATTTCAAACATTTTTAACAAATCAAAAACTGAAAAATTGGGCGTGCAAAATTATTCAGCCCCTTTCCTTTCAGTGCAGCAAACTCTCTCCAGAAGTTCAGTGAGGATCTCTGAATGATCCAATGTTGACCTAAATGACTAATGGTGATAAATACAATCCACCTGTGTGTAATCAAGTCTCCGTATAAATGCACCTGCACTGTGATAGTCTCAGAGGTCCGTTAAAAGCGCAGAGAGCATCATGAAGAACAAGGAACACACCAGGCAGGTCCGAGATACTATTGTGAAGAAGTTTAAAGCCGGATTTGGATACAAAAAGATTTCCCAAGCTTTAAACATCCCAAGGAGCACTGTGCAAGCGATAATATTGAAATGGAAGGAGTATCAGACCACTGCAAATCTACCAAGACCTGGCCGTCCCTCTAAACTTTCAGCTCATACAAGGAGAAGACTGATCAGAGATGCAGCCAAGAGGCCCATGATCACTCTGGATGAACTGCAGAGATCTACAGCTGAGGTGGGAGACTCTGTCCATAGGACAACAATCAGTCGTATATTGCACAAATCTGTCCTTTATGGAAGAGTGGCAAGAAGAAAGCCATTTCTTAAAGATATCCATAAAAAGTTTTGTTTAAAGTTTGCCACAAGCCACCTGGGAGACACACCAAACATGTGGAAGAAGGTGCTCTGGTCAGATGAAACCAAAATTGAACTTTTTGGCAACAATGCAAAACGTTATGTTTGGCGTAAAAGCAACACCCTGAACACACCATCCCCACTGTCAAACATGGTGGTGGCAGCATCATGGTTTGGGCCTGCTTTTCTTCAGCAGGGACAGGGAAGATGGTTAAAATTGATGGGAAGATGGATGGAGCCAAATACAGGACCATTCTGGAAGAAAACCTGATGGAGTCTGCAAAAGACCTGAGACTGGGACGGAGATTTGTCTTCCAACAAGACAATGATCCAAAACATAAAGCAAAATCTACAATGGAATGGTTCAAAAATAAACATATCCAGGTGTTAGAATGGCCAAGTCAAAGTCCAGACCTGAATCCAATCGAGAATCTGTGGAAAGAACTGAAAACTGCTGGTCACAAATGCTCTCCATCCAACCTCACTGAGCTCGAGCTGTTTTGCAAGGAGGAATGGGAAAAAATGTCAGTCTCTCGATGTGCAAAACTGATAGAGACATACCCCAAGCGACTTACAGCTGTAATCGCAGCAAAAGGTGGCGCTACAAAGTATTAACTTAAGGGGGCTGAATAATTTTGCACGCCCAATTTTTCAGTTTTTGATTTGTTAAAAAAGTTTGAAATATCCAATAAATGTCGTTCCACTTCATGATTGTGTCCCACTTGTTGTTGATTCTTCACAAAAAAATTAAATTGTATATCTTTATGTTTAAAGCCTGAAATGTGGCAAAAGGTCGCAAAGTTCAAGGGGGCCGTATACTTTCGCAAGGCACTGTATATCCTTCCTGCCCTGCCTATCTCAGGTCTTCGAAAGCCAAGTCAACAAACAGATCACTGACCATCTCAAATCCCACCGTACCTTCTCCGCTGTGCAAACTGGTTTCCGAGTCGGTCACGGGTGCACCTCAGCCACGCTCAAGGTACTAAACGATATCATAACTGCCATCGATAAAAGACAGTACTGTGCAGCCGTCTTCATCGACCTGGCCAAGGCTTTCGACTCTTGTCAATCACCATATTCTTATCGGCAGACTCAGTAGCCTCGGTTTTTTTCTAATGACTGCCTTGCCTGGTTCACCAACTACTTTGCAGACAGAGTTCAGTGTGTCAAATCGAAGGGCATGTTGTCCGGTCCTCTGGCAGTCTCTATGGGGGTGCCACAGGGTTCAATTCTCGGGTCGACTCTATTCTCTGTATATATCAATGATGTTGCTCTTGTTGCGGGCAATTCCCTGATCCACCTCTACGCAGACGACACCATTCTGTATACTTCTGGCCCTTCCTTGGACACTGTGCTATCTAACCTCCAAACGAGCTTCAATGCCATACAACACTCGTTCCGTGGCCTCCAACTGCTCTTAAACGCTAGTAAAACAAAATGCATGCTTTTCAACCGTTCGCTGCCTGCACCCGCACGCCCGACTAGCATCACCACCCTGGATGGTTCCGACCTAGAATATGTGGACATCTATAAGTACCTAGGTGTCTGGCTAGACTGTAAACTCTCCTTCCAGACTCATATCAAACATCTCCAATCTAAAATCAAATCTAGAGTCGGCTTTCTATTCCGCAACAAAGCCTCCTTCACTCACGCCGCCAAACTTACCCTAGTAAAACTGACTATCCTACTGATCCTCGACTTTGGCGATGTCATCTACAAAATAGCTTCCAATATTCTACTCAGCAAACTGGATGCAGTTTATCACAGTGCCATCCGTTTTGTTACTAAAGCACCTTATACCACCCACCACTGCGACCTGCATGCTCTAGTCGGCTGGCCCTCGCTACATATTCGCCGCCAGACCCACTGGCTCCAGGTCATCGACAAGTCCATGCTAGGTAAAGCTCCGACATATCTCAGTTCACTGGTCACGATGGCAACACCCACCCGTAGCACGCTCTCCAGCAGGTGTATCTCACTGATCATCCCTAAAGTCAACACCCCATTGGCCGCCTTTCCTTCCAGTTCTCTGCTGCCTGTGACTGGAACGAATTGCAAAAATCGCTGAAGTTGGAGACTTATCTCCCTCACCAACTTTAAACATCTGCTATCTGAGCAGCTAACCGATCGCTGCAGCTGTACATAGTCCATCGGTAAATAGCCCACCCAATTTACCTACCTCATCCCCATACTGTTTTTATTTATTTACTTTTCTGCTCTTTTGCACACCAGTATCTCTACCTGCACATGACAATCTGATCATTTATCACTCCAGTGTTAATCTGCTAAATTGTCATTATTCGCCTACCTCCTCATGCCTTTTGCACACAATGTATATAGATTTTTTTTTTCCTACTGTGTTATTGACTTGTTTATTGTTTACTCCATGTGTAACTCTGTTGTCTGTTCACACTGCTATGCTTTATCTTGGCCAGGTCGCAGTTGTAAATGAGAACTTGTTCTCAGCTAGCCTACCTAGTTAAATAAAGGTGAAATCAAATAAATAAAAAAAGCATTGGAAACGGTGTTTAAACCGAAGATCTGTGAAGTTATCTTTGAAAGACAGGGTCCTGAAAAAGGGACATTTCTTTTTTTGCTGAGTTTATTATCACACTAGTGACACCTCACACTAGTAAGGTGGCTAGCAATTAGCCAACACCCCTGTCCCTTACCAACCATGGCACTGTTTTACTCAAGGAGCTTGCAAGAGCTGCCAAAGATAACAGTAACGGATGTATATCGTCTGGCTAAGACCAGTAGCAAAGCACCGACCTCCAAGTTGGAAAAAGGATTCAAACTTTGTCTCCAGTTACCTTTTCAACTATGGTAAGGTAAGTTTTGCCAATTTGCCTATCAGACCAGACGAGGACGTTTACTAAAAGCTGTAACGTAGTTTAAGACATGCATTTTATAGTAGCTAGCTAACATTTCTCATTATTTTTATTCCAAACTGTTTTGGAACAGGGACAAAGTGACGAGAGGTCAGCATAGGGGCTTGCTGCTACAGGTCCATGAGGAAAAATTAGAAACCACAGTTTGAGTGTAGGGTGAAAAGTCAGCTGTTTGTGACAGACTACATGCCAGTTACACAGTCAGAGATGAAGCCTAGTCTTAGACTAAGAAGTAACGGTCAATGGAGATCTGCATTAAGAGGCATTGCTTAGTCTAGGACTAGGCTTAACCCATATCTATGAAACCGTTCTTGGTGTAGTAATTGTTCAGTTGTCTTCCTTGCTGTTTATGTAAGCTCTTATGTTGGACGCATTAGATTCAATTTAAACAAGGGCATATACCCTTAATAGAAAAGTTTAAACCCGTATTGCTGTCATGAATTTAGTGGCTGTTGCATCTTTCGCCAGTCACTTCTTCTGTCTGCTGGTCGTGACACATGAGTGATTTTTATAGTCGAATAATTACATTTTTACATCATAGGTTGTACTTAAGCCCTAAGAACCCGTAACAATGCCACATCACTGTTCATGTGTTGCTGGCACTGCATTATGCAACCACTCAGTTGCATTACTATTCCAGTCGGCACACAATTCCCAGATGGGAACACCAGTCGTCCCACCTGTGCACAGCTGCACAGAGGCCTAGCAGCAGTGGCATAAGCCAAGAACTATGGCATGTTTTAATAGCTATACCACATAACATCATATGGTTATAATAATGTCATAATGCTAATAAATTATTTAATGAAAACATAAATTGTCTCATGATTAGATTTAGAATAGTGCCCCTATACTGTCTTTTTACAGGGTCTGCAACCTGGGCCCATAGGAAAAATGACCATCACCAAGCTCACCAAAAAGCGCATGGCAGGAGGAGGGATTAGGTGAGTATTATCTAGTCATATTCTATTACACTTTGACTATATAAAATTATTTAATTTCAGGTGGTTTCAAGTACATTGTTTAGATTTGCTAACCACAGCGGCTGCTGTACACTACAGCACCCTTCTTGGAACACTCCCCGACCTCTCAGTTTCCCAGATAGAAGAGACATACAAGAGCTTTGACCCTCTATCCAAGCCATTGATCTGCAGCATAGGGATATCTGCTGAAAAGCAGATATCCCACTTTGGAAAGGTACAGGTGGGGAGCCTCCTGTCTTACCGGGAGCCTCCTGTCTTACCAGCAGCCTCCAATCACAACGTGACACAGTTCACCATAAGGAGACACCAGCATTCCCGTCACTACCCCTAGATGCCAACTTTCAAGGCTGCACATTTGTGCTCAGTGAAGACCAGCTTCACATAGTCTCTTCAGGTGAGAGAATACAGAGATCCAGTGGTGTTCACTAATTAGAAGGGTGACTGGTACTAATGTGTACATGCAAAAGTTCTTAGGCAGGAAAAACTAAATAAACAAGGGAGAAGCTCCTTTATCTTTCAATTAATGAAAGAGAAACAAAACCAATCTCTGAAATTAATTAATTAAAAAGAATTCAGTTAATAATGTTTCTGTCCTCTTGTCTGTGTAAAAAACTCTTTATAACATTTTGTTCAGAGTATAAGCAGAGGTGTTAATTAACAAATGGACGGTCACAGCAAAAAAAAAGTTAAGATGCATTGCAGTAATAGCTCATTGCTCCTTGGCCCATGCCTTCACAAGAGGCCCAAAACTGGGAGTTTTGTGAAAAGCCAAGCCACAGCCCAGATGCAGTTAATGCTTCCCATCGGTGACATGAGGATCTTTTGGACATCGTAGTTATTCCACATCGAATGTACTGCTCCCTTCAGACGGCGAAGCCCACCATAAGGTTCAATGAAATCTTCATTTCCTAAATTTCAATAAAGATGCCGGAACAAATAACGTTAACGTCATTAGCACTAACGTTAGCTAGGTACTGGTAGCTAACATTGCTAGCTAAAGAGACAATCGAATTACAAAAAACACTAACTGAACGGATAAACAGAATTTAAAACACGAATGATTTAAAAAAGCTATAGAAATATGATTATAATATACTGTGGAAATGATAAAACGAGCGATTTCGGGGCGACAGGAAGCTATGTATAGGGTAGGAAGTTGGACGGAAGTGGGCGTTGCTACGTTGTGCAAAAGTTATATTGTCTTGAAATCCACATGACCACACAAACAGCAAGTAAAACGTAGCTAGTTGCGTCATTACGGTTACGCAATGTTGTGGCAAATCTGGAGGGAAAAAATCAAGCAGCAAAGTTTTATCTGGCTAATAAATGGTGTCAGCGGAGGAAACACAGATTCGGAGGTTCGTTTCAGGACAACTCCGTGATTGTCCTGACCTAAGGTAAACTCCCTTTTGCAGTTCCTTTAGACGAAGTCAAATCATGCATTGAAATTCCTGCTAGCTTGTGGCAAAGGTTTAACATACCATAACCGCTCTTGCGTGGTTGGCTTGCATGTTCCCCTGTTTGCCGTGTCTGTTCTCTAACGCCCAGGGCCCGGTTTAGTTATTAGAACCATAGTTAAATCTCGAGCTGATTCCCTAAACCATCTAAAGTTACACTTAAACGCTCATTAATTACCGATTGCCTCAGACCACTCGAATGCCTCGTTCACAATACCCATAAGCAATATTCGTTATTTTTGAACGACTCTTTTTACTCACTGGAAAGTTATTTTTTTCTGAATGACTCGTTCATAAAAGGCGAGTCTGTATATACGTCTGTATTGAGGCCCCCGAAGGGCGCAGTGGTCTAAGCACCTCATCTCAGTGCCAGATGTGGCACTACAGTCCCTGGTTCGAATCCAAGCTGTATCACATCCGGCCGGGATTGGGAGTCCCATAGGGCTGCGCACAATTGGCCCAGCGTTGTCTTGGTTTGGCGGGGGTAGGCCCTCATTGTAAATAAGAATGTGTTCTTAACTGACTTGCCTAGTTACATTTTTTAAATTCACTCTGCAGAAGTCAGAGCATTTATACTTTGTGGAGCAGAGCTCTTGTGAAGAAAGTTGTCTTTCTGTGGATTTTATATGGTGGTTGGCAACCAACTTTAAGGTTAAGGTGCCTTATTTATTTTTTATTTAACTAGGTAAGTCAGTTTAGAACAAATTCTTATTTACAATGACGGCCTACCCCGGTCTAAACCCTACCCAATAATCTTGTCTCTCTAAGGAAATGAAATATATAATGAAATACTACATCCCCTGAAGATTTCCCCAGCACTACGTCATATTCGTCATAATGTCAGTTTCCATTCTCTGTTTCATTGAAAATGTATCTATTTCATTCTCTTTTTTCCCCCCCCTCCTAGCACATTGACTCTTGGCATCTTAAGAGGGCGGTATTTGGCATGTGTTGGCCGGGACTCACTAAACCAGGAGGACAGACAGTTGATGAAGAGAGTGGTAGAGGAGGAACTGCTGAGGATGCAGGTAAAGATGTTTGTGAGTAGATACGATTTTGTCAATCAATATATCTCCCTCAGACCTGGATCAAATAGGTAAGTACTTGAATTAAACTCAATTTAGTTTGCCCAGTACCATGGAACAGTCTCAAAAGTGCAAACCTTCAGCCTAAATCAAGCAGATTGCAGGTACTTTCACATATAGCCTATGTCTGTAAGTATTTGTAAGTAAAGTTTGACATGTATTTGACCCAGAGCTGCTGTCCTGTCTTTCAGTTTGATGCCCCATAACTTTTGATAAAATATTTTCTTTCTCCATCGAGTACACACAGATCTGAAGTGATTGGGTGACCGCTACAGGTCTTGGGTGGTCAGAAGTGTGGAAGGAATCATTTTGAAGTACATTTTGTTCTTAAATACACTGAACAAAAATATAAACGCAACATGTCAAGTGTTGGTCCCATGTTTCATGAGCTGATTTTCCAGATGCACAAAAAGCGTGTACAACAGCTTTCCCGCCAATATCCAGCAACTTCACACAGCCAATGAAGATGAGTGGGACGACATTCCACAGGCCACAATCGACAGCCTGATTAACTCTGTCGCACTGCATGAGGCAAATGGTGATCACATCAGATACTGACTGGTTTTCTGATCCATGCACCTGACTATTTGTATTTTTTAAATTTGTATTAGTAATTTGTAAAAAAAAATGTAGGGTGTCTGTGATCAACAGATCTGTATTCCCAGCCATGTGAAATCCATAGATTAGGGCCTAATGAATTTACAGTGCATTCTGAAAGTATTCCCCTTGACTTGTTCCACAATTTGTTACGTTACAGCCTTATTCTAAAATTGATTGCATTTCCCCCCTCAATCTACACACAGTACCCCATATTGACAAAGCAAAAACAGGTTTTTAGAAATATTTGCACATTTTATCAAATAAAAAAAACTCACATTTACTTTAGCATTCAAACCCTTTACTCAGTACTTTGAATCGCCTTTAGCAGCAATTACAGCGTCAAGTATTCTTGGGTATGACAGTACAAGCTTGACACATTTGTATATGTGGAGTTTCTTCCCTTCTCTGCAGATCCTCTCAAGCCCTGTCAGGTTGGATGGGGAGCATCGCTGCACAGCTATTTTCAGGTCTCTCCCAATATGTTCAAGTCCGGGCTCTGGCTGGGCCACTCATGGCCATTCAGAGACTTGTCTCGGCTGTGTGCTTAGGGTCATTGTCCTGTTGGAAGGTGAACCTTCGCCCCAGTCTTGTCCTGAGCGTTTCATCAAGGATCTCTGTACTTTGCGCCATTCATCTTTCCCTTGATCCTGACTAGTCTCGCTGCCACTGATAAAAAATCCCCACAGCATGATACTGCCACCACATGGTTCACCGTAGGCATGGTGCCAGGTTTCCTCCAGATGTGACACTTGGCATTCAGGCCTAAGCGTTCCATCTTGGTTTCATCAGACCAGAGAACCTTGTTTCTCATGGTCTGAGAGTCTTTGGTGCCTTTTAGCAAACTCCAAGCGGGCTGTCATGGGCGTTTTACTGAGGAGTGGCTTCCGTCTGGCCACTTTACCATAAAGGCCTGACTGGTGGAGTTTTTCAGAGATGGTTGTCCTTCTGGAAGGTACTCCCATCTCCACAGAGGAACTCTGGAGCTCTGTCAGTGACCATCGGGTTCTTGGTCACTTCCCTGCCCAAGGCCCTTCTCCACCGATTGCTCAGTTTGGCTGGGTGGCCAGCTCTAGGAAGAGTCTTGCCGGTTCCAAACTTCTTCAATTTAAGAATGATGGAGGCCACTGTGTTCTTGGAGACCTTAAATGCAGCAGACATTTTTTTTGTACCCTTCCCCAGATCTGTTCCTCAACACAATGCTGTCTCGGAGCTCTACGGACAATTCCTTCGACCTCAAAGCTTGGTTTGTGCACTGTCAACTATGGGACCTTTATATAGATGGGTGTGTGCCTTTCCAAATCATGTCCAATGAATTTACCACAGGTGGACTCAATCAAGTTGTAGAAACATCAAGGATAATCAATGAAAACAGGATGCATCTGAGCTCAATTTCTAGTCTCATAGCAAAGGGTCTGAATACTTATAAGCTATTTCTGTTTTTTTAATTTTTTTATAAATGTGCAAAAATAATGTCTTAACCTGTTTTTGCCTTTTCATTATGGGGTATTGTGTGTAGATTGAGGGAACATTTTTTTGGCTTTTTTTGTGTGAATTTTACCCCGTTTTCTCCCCAATTTCGTGGTATCCAATTGTTTAGTAGCTACTATCTTGTCTCATCGCTACAACTCCCGTACGGGCTCGGGAGAGACGAAGGTTGAAAATCATGCGTCCTCCGATACCCAACCAAGCCGCACTGCTTCTTAACACAGCGCGCATCCAACCCGGAAGCCAGCCGCACCAATGTGACGGAGGAAACACCGTGCACCTGGCAACCTTGGTTAGCGCACACTGCGCCCGGCCCGCCACAGGAGTCGCTGGTGCGCGATGAGACTGAGGATCTGAGAAGGATATCCCTACCGGCCAACCCCTCCCTATCCCGGGCGACGCTAGGCCAATTGTGCGTTGCCCCACGGACCTCCCGGTCGTGGCCTGGCCGCGAACCCAGAGTCTCTGGTGGTACAGCTGGCGCTGCAGTACAGCGCCCTTAACCACTGCGTCACCCGGGAGGCCGAGGGAACATTTTTTAAATCCATTTTTGAATAAGGCTGTAACGTAACAATGTGAAAAGTCAAGCGGTCTGACTTTCCGAATGCTCTGCATTTCAATTGACTGATTTCCTTATGAATTGTAACCCAGTTAAATCTTTGATTGTTGCGTTTTTATATTTTTGTTTAGTTTATTTCGGATGAGAAGTCACTACAGTTTTCCAGTCCCAATTACATTACATTCATGTTATTGCTCCTGGTAGGTGCATGCTGTCATGACAGTCCCGAGCTGTTGCATTTATCTCGGTTCGAGCTGGTTTCGATTATAATCTGACCTGGGACCTCTGCCCCTCTCTCAGGACAGTGACAGCAGTGACAATGAAGCCATTATCAACGTTACCCCGATGCCTCTCCACAACAAACGGAAGAGGGGTGAGGAGGAGGAGAAAGGAGGCAGGACCAAAGCAGATGGATCCAAGGCAAAGAGATCTCGGCTTCAGTCGGCCCAATCAGGTCATTTCCAATAGTAGTGGCCCTTGGGTGAAATTCTCCTCACTTAAAACGGCACAGAACTGTTAAAAAAAATGTCTCCGTACTATTTATTTATATTAAGCTTTTTTTATAAATGTCTGAAAATGTATATTATCCAATAACTTGAGTTAGTGTGTTGCAACTTGTCCACAGCTCAACTGTGGTGCAGTCCCATCTATTTCAGTTTTTAATTATAGCGGTGCAATGAAAATGCTGCCCTTTGTCATAGTGAAAGCCCACAGTGTGTGCTGCGGTTCATATTGCTGGTCAAATATTAACTTGAGACACATTTATTCAGATTTGTGTGAACCATGCCTATTATGAAGTTGAGACTCATCCCATGATTTGTTTTAAAGAATTAAGACTTATCTGTGATAGCCACGGTATTTTAAGCAATATTTTCTTAATCTAATTTGGACATTTTATTTCCTTTAACTATTTTAAGATTCCCCAGATTCTGGACTCGAGAGAGTGGGAAATGGAGAAAGGCAGATGGCGGAAGAAGAGGAGGGGAAGGACATGGGAAGTGTTGAGCAAGTTTCCCAAATCGGCACCAAGAAAAACAAAGGGGGACACACAGGAGTACACAATAGTGGGAAGACTGAAACTAGCTCAGAAAGTGATGTTGAGATCAAAACGGTGAATCTGAGGAAGAGAGAACATGACTCTGAAGTCGAGGAAGAAGATTTTGAGGAGAACAAAAAGAGGAAACGAGATGAAACCCACAAACAGGAAAAGGACCAAGTCAATTCAGAAAGTGACAAAAAAAGAACGGGAGGAAAAGAAAATGTGGATGTGAAAGTGCAGAGCAAGTGTTTGAAAAGGAGGGAGAGTGGAAATGGGTTAAAGGAAAAACCATTGCAGAGAAGAGAAAGAGTGCAGGTTGTTGGGAGTGACTCGGAGCACATTGGAGAGGCTGAAGTAATGGCGCAGAAAGGGGTAAAAATACAAAAAAATGACAACGACTCCAGGTCAGAGAGTGAGGGAGAAAAGAATGACGGTGCATCTTCAGAGGAAGCCAGCGGGGGAGAGGGTGAGTTATCAAGTGGTTGTGTTCATGAGCATGCATAATGTGTCCTAGTAAAGGCCCAAACATAGTGAAAAATCCAGGGATAGGATACCATTATGTAGCCCCAATGACAAGCGTTCAAGTAATGTACTATTTCCCCCTCCCTAAAGTAATTTTTCTTCTTTCTCAGATGAAACCGAAGAAGTGATGGCTAAGACGAAGGATGAGCCAGCCCAAGACTCTGGCTCATCCCTCCCATCATTGGAGGACGAACAGGAAAGTGAGGTCAGGCCAGAACAGGTGAAAAAGAGGAAGTCTGTGGCGAAGCGGCCAATAAAGGGTGAGAGCAGTGAGAGTGGATCCAAAGGTGGAAAGGTGAGGCCAGCGGCTTCTATGCCAACTCAAGCACACAGTAGGCACAGGTAGTTGCCAACACACTTTCACATTCGCAATGTACTTGGTTCAGACATGGTTCAAATACTGAAGTAGTTCTGAAGGTATTGGATCAATATAATATGCTGTATGATGAAATTACAAGGCAAGGTATATAGTTACTGCTATATTGCCCATGCGTCCCCAAATCCCTTCTGATCTATACAAAGTGTTGCCTGGAAACCCAACGTTGAATTGCATAGAATTCTTGGTTTTGGCCGAAGTTAGCGTTTTGAATCAGGAAAGTTTCCCATCTTGACCTCTACAAGCTAGAATGTTTAATAAATACAATTTTAACATTGATGTAATTATACTTTCCTGTGGATATATTGTCTCGCATTCCCTACCACCGAAAGGACCAACTGAATGAACAACCGGTAAAGTGTGTTAAAATATAATTTTATTCAACATTCTGGTTTGTAGGGGTTGTAAGAGGAAACTTGCCTGACTCAAACGCTAATTTCTGCCTGACGAAGAATTCTATACAATTTTATGTCTGGTTTCAAGGCAATATAAAGTGTAGAGGCAAGGGGCTCTTTCTGGAGTCGGCCTTAGATGGAACCCAAACTGGCTGCGCGCGTGTGCCATCGTGCATAAATGTATTTTGTCCCCATACACCAAACGCGGTCATGACACGCAGGTTAAAATATCAAAACAATTACTTTAATTTGGGGACAGGTCAAAAAGCATTAAACATGTATGGCAATTTAGCTTGCACTTGCTAGCTAATTTGTCCTATTTAGCTAGCTTGCTGTTGCTAGTTAATTTGTCCTGGGATACAAACATTGAGTTATTTTTCCTGAAATGCACAAGGTCCTCTACTCTGACAGTTAATCCACACACAAAACGGTCAACCGAATCGTTTCTTGTCATCTCTCCTCCTAGGCTTTTTAAATTTTTGAACTTATATGGTGATTGGCATCTACACTTTCATAGTATTACCACGACAACTGGCAAAACTGTGTCTTTCAATCACCCACGTGGGTAAAACCAATGAGGAGATGGCACGTGGGTACCTGCTTCTATAAACCAGTGAGGAGTTGGGAGAGTGATCTGCATCAGAAATAGAAATTACTTCTATTTTAGCCCTTGGCAACGCAGATGCTCGTTGGCGCGCCCGAGCACTGTGGGTGCACAAATTTAGTAACATATTTTCCTACATTTATTTTGCAACGCGAGTGGTGTAGTCAGGGTATTAGCCTAGGCTAATCCTGGAAAAATGTGCTCCATCCATGTAACATGAAGGACAACACGGCGGTAGCCAGGCTGAAGCGTTACATCGCCCTCTGTGGTGTGAGACGGAATTACAAGAAGCTCCTGGATGGCTGCTGCTCCATCAAGTCAAAGGTGGCTGTGCTGAAGAGGGAGCTTGAAGAACTGGGTGTCAAAGGTAATTGGGGGGCTTTGGCAATGAATTTGAATTCTCTTATTTGGTCCGTATGCCCTCGCTCACTCCACCAAATTGAAAATGTAAATTGACTGAATAGGTTGTACGCAATAGCTCCATGTAGCCTTTCAATTGGTTAAAGGGCTAATCCACTGTATTGTTCACACCTATGTGATGCTTTTAAAGTCCTGTTTATACCTAGCGCTAATATGTGTCCTTTGTCCTGATCTTGTCAACATTCTGATTGTGCACACATTTTGACATACACATGGTATAAAAATGTCTCTGTCCACTGTGCCGCATTGTTACCAGATTTCCAGGACCCTGCCTGTATGCATAATTGTTTTAATAATATATGTATTTAAAGACTCTTATTGATGTTTTAAGTCAATGGTGCCACCTGTCAATGATTTGAGGGTGAGATGACGATGATTTAAATGGCTTCACTGTCCAGATGCGTCTACACTTGTAAGTATATCCAGACACGATGCGTGCCTGACTACTTCTGAATGTGATCAGATCTTCCTAATCACCATCAAATCACAATGCGTCTTTTAATCTACACCTATATAAAAAAATTGGGGACAATCAGAATGTGGACAAGATTAGTACGAAGGACACATTAGCACCAGGTATAAACGGGGCTGATATCCGTGAGGTGGAGTGAGCCATGGTGGCATTGCTGGACAGTGGAAACTTGCTGGGGACTAATGGCTTCTGTCTCTCCCCCCTCAGGCCAGCCTTCTATAGAGAAGTGTAAGAAAGCCAGACTTAAGAGAGAGGAGGCTCAGGAGTTGGCAGACCTAGATGTCTGCAACATCATAACTACACAAGGTGACATTTTCGCCCACTCCTTAATCAACTGCTTGCTTCTAGATCTTAGCTGATTGCATACCCTGACATTGCACTCTGATTGGCTAGGTGGATATTTTTCTGTTCTATTGCTTTAATAGTCTTATCCAATCTTCTCCATCTTTGTTTCAACTTTAGGTACAGGGAATACTTGTTGAAGCACAAACTGTAGATCTGAAATCAAAATGTAGATCAAATGAACAATAAAGTAAATAAAGTTAGACTGGTTGTAAAAAATTAAACAAAGTAGCAATAAACAGGGTGTCTGAGGGTCCTTAGTCTTAAATTCATTTCAGATTTTTAAAGGCTTTAAGTCTTAATGTCATCAATTTAGTTTTCAAAGGTCTTAACATGTGATGGAGATGACTACATTGTTTCTTACATTGTGCTGCTGCTTAATTGTTGCCACCATGCCCATTTTATTTGTTTAATTCAAATAATACTCGAGGTGCACTTTCAAGATGGAGAGCCCTCCACATGTGCACTTCTGTGTGTGCGAGTCTGGCCATTGCCAGAGGGGGGAAAGAGAAGAGATCAAGGTAGCCTATACAATTTGATAGACCACAACATTAACTAGAGTTGTCCTCTTACCAAATACATTTTGCTTACGTCGGTGATAAGGCTACACAATGTTCCTGCAGATTTTTTGGTGTTCTTAAACCATTATTTTTTCAAACAGTAAGGTGCATTAACCTGCTTCCTGTAATGAAAGCATATGCCCCTATTTCGCTTCTCTCGCACTCCTTCTCCCCCTTTGCACACAGAGTAAAAGGAGAGTTGCAACTCTAGTTAATGTTGTAAATACTACCACCATTACTGTTAACGTACCAGCATTTACACCCGGTGCACATGACCGTAAGAGAGACTGACTAATGGGCCCCAATTGTGTGTTGTCTTTGTGACCGGTATAGTGTTTCATCAGTGATCATTTTTGTTTGCATGATTTTGAGTTGGGTTATGGCCTATTTAGTGTCACCATGTAAGTCTGTGAGTGTTCAGACTTATTCTTTGACAGGTGTTGCTCGCATTTTGTGAAAGGAGAACAATACATTGAACTAAGTCCTGCGCGTAAGCTATACATGAATATAGTGACACGATAGGAAAGATGGTTCAGAAACTTGGGAACCAAGCTCGAGTTATCAGTGTGGCCCTGTCACCGGGACATGTTGAAATAATGTATCGTCACACGTAGAATAGAAACCTTCAGGCTTCTGTCATAACTGTCCATTTATTGGAAAGAAATTGACAATTTACAGGGAGCAGTTTGGAAAACTAATCCCGTCCGATTTGTCCTCTGGAATAACTAATCCTGTGCAAATAAGTCTTTGGTCACGTGTATGCGATGCATACATGTGTGACGTAAAGAGAACAGGTTGAGGGAATAAGGAATGTTTTTCCTAAACAAATTAGGGATTTTGTTCACAGGACTTTTAAGTCAAATGGCTTTATGTTGCAGCTTCAGCAACACGGACAGAGCGATTAACACTTTGTTCTGTTGTGGTGAGACTGTTGTCTTTAAAAAATAATGTATATTTTTTTTAACAAAGCGCAGCAAGTCAGCCCGGCACAATCAAATCGATTGCTGGTTGGACTCACTCGTCATTTGTATGACTTAATTATTTAATCAAACCATGTGCTGAATGCATCAGACAAGCTCAGTGAATATAGTTGATTAGAACGCATAGGATGTGTCAGTATATGAGGAAAATACACATGGAAAAATGTAGACCAATCGATTGGTTGAAATATTGTTTGCGGTGGGGGAAAGCCCTAATTTGAGAAGATGCGGAGCGCGACATTTGCTGTGTATACAGCAAGTAGCCTATATAGGCATACCAATGGAAAGTTTTTGTAGGACATTACATTTACTGTTCGATCAATTGCATGGCTATCTTGCAACAATATCATATTTTAAAGTAAATACACACCTGTATTTGGGGAGTTTCTCCCATTCTTCTCTGCAGGTCCTCTCAAGCTATGTCCGGTTGGATGGGGAGCGTCGCTGCACAGCTATTTTCAGGTGTCTCCAGAGATCGGGTCCAAGCTCTGGCTGGGCCACTGAGGCTTGTCCCAAAGCCACTCCTGCATTGTCTTGGCTGTGTGCTTAGGGTCGTTGTCCTGTTGGAAGGTGAACCTTTGCCCCAGTCTGAGGTCCTGAGTGCTCTGGAGCAGGTTTTCATCAAGGATCTCTCTGTACTTTGCTCCGTTCATCTTTGCCTCGATACTGACTAGTCTCCCTGCCGTTGAAAAACATCTCCACGGCATGATGCTGCCACCATGCTGCACCGTAGAGATGGTGCCATGTTTCCTTCAGACGTGACGCTTGGCATTCAGGCCAAAGTGTTCCATCTTGGTTTCATCAGACCAGAGAATCTTGTTTCTCATGGTCTGAGATTATTTTGGTGCCTTTTGTTAAACTCCAAGCGGGCTGTCATGTGCATTTTACTGAGGAGTGGCTTCTGTCTGGCCACTCTACCATAAAGGTTTGATTGGTGGAGTGCTGCAGAGAGAGCTCTCCCATCTCCACAGAGGAACTCTGCAGCTCTGTCAGAGTGACCATCGGGTTCTTGGTCAACTCCCTGACCAAGGCCCTTCTCCCCAGATTGCTCAATTTGGCCAGGCGGCCAGCTCTAGGAAGAGTCTTGGCGGTTCCAAACTTCTTCCATTTAAGAATGGAGGACACTGTTCTTGGGGACCTTCAATGCTGCATAAAATTTTTTAGTACCCTTCCCCAGATCTGTGCCTCGACACAATCCTGTCTCGGAGCTCTACGGACAATTCCTTCGACCTCATGGATTTGTTTTTCCTCTGACATGCACTGTCAAGTATGGGACCTTTTATATAGACAGGTGTGCCTTTCCAAATCATGTCCAATTATTTGAATTTACCACAGGTAATGTACTGTACTTAGTTACATATGTGAAAATCAGTCAATTGAAGTAAATAAACGAGGCCCTAATCTATGGATTTCACATGACAGGGAATGCAGATATGCATCTGTTGGTCAAACACCTTATACAAAATTGGGCCTCATAACGGACTTCAGGTTCTGGTCACGGTATTTTTGTGCATTCAAATTGCCATTGATAAAATGCAATAATGTTTGTTTGTAGCTTATCCGTCACCATGGGGAACTCTGTTCACAACATTGACATACACAAACTTCTCGCTCACATGATGCTATACACATGGTCTGCGGTTTTGTGTCCGGTTGGACATACTGCCGAATTCTCTAAAATGACATTGGAGGCGGATTATGGTAGAAAAATGTACATTCAATTTTCTGACAACTTTGGTGGACATCTCTGCTGTCAGCATGCCAATTGCGTTCTCCCTAAATTTGAGACATCTGTGGCATTGTGTCTCAGCTGCATATTTTAGTGGCCTTAGTGTCCCCAGCACGAGGTGCACCTGTGTAATTATCATGTCAATTTTGTCACATGCGCTAAATACAACTGTGAAATGCTTACTTACAAGTCCTTAACCAACAATGCAGTTCATGAAATAGAGTTCAGAAAATATTTACTAAATTAACTGAAATAAAAAGTAACACCGTAACAAGGCTATATACATGGGTACAGGTTAGTTGAGGCAATTTGTACATGTAGGTAGGTGTAAAGTGACTATGCATAGATAATAAACGGCGAGTAGCAGCAGTGTAAAAACAAAGGGGTGGGGGGTGTCGTCAATGTAAATAGTCTGGTTGGCCATTTGATTAATTGTTCAGCAGTCTCATGGCTTAGGGGTAGGAGCTTTTTGGAACTGGACTTGGCGCCCCGGTACCGCTTGCTGTGTGGAAGCAGAGAGAACCGTGTATGACTGGGTGGCTGAAGTCTTCAACAATTTTTTGGGGCCTCTCTCATACTCAGCCTAGTATATAGGTACTGGATGGCAGGAAGCTTGGCCCCAGTGATGTACTGGGCCATATGCACTACCCTCTTTATTGCCTTGCAGTCAGATGCTGAGCAGTTGCCATACCAGGCGGTGATGCAACCGGTCAGGGCTCCCGAGTGACACAGCAGTCTAAAGGCAATGCATCTCAGTGTAGGTGGTGTCACTACAGTCCCTTGTTTGATTCCTGTATCACATACGGCTGTGATTGGGACACGAGGTCCCATAGGGTGGCGTACAATTGGCCCAGCGTCGTCTGGGTTTCATAGGCTGTCATTGTAAATAAGAATTTGTTCTTAACTGACTTGCCTAGTTAAAGGTTGAATTTTTTAAATTTTAAATGCTCTCAATGGTGCAGCTGTACAACTTTTTGAGCATCTGGGGACCCATGCCCCATCTTCTGTTTCCTGAGGGGGAAAGGTGTTGTCATGCCCTCTTCATGACTGTCTTGGTGTGTTTGGACCATAATAGTTTGTTGATGTAGACGCCAAGGAATTTAAATCTCTCGACCCGTTCCATTACAGACCCTCTGTGAATGGGGGTGTGTTCATCCCTCCTTTTCCTGTAGTTCACGATCAGCTTCTTTGTCTTGCTCACGTTGAGGGAGAGGTTGTTGTCCTGGCATCACACCCATCAGGGCTACCACCGTTGTGTCATCAGTAAACTTAATGGTGATGGTGTTGTAGTAATGCTTGGCCACGCAGTTGTGAGTGAACAGGGAGTACAGGAGGGGACTAAGCACACAGCCCTGAGGGGCCCCTGTGTTGAGGATCGGCGTGGCAGATGATGTTGCCTACCCTTAACACCTGGAGGCGTCCTTTCAGGAAGTCAAGGATCCAGTTGCAGAGGCAGTTGTTTAGTCCCAGGGTCCGTAGCTTAGTGATGAGCTTTGTGGGCACTATGGTGTTGAATGCTGAGCTGTACAGCATTCTCAGCATTCTCACGTACGTGTTCCTTTTGTCCAGGTGGGAAAGGGCAGTGTGGAGTGCGATTGAGATTGCGTCATCTGTGGATCTGTTGGGAATTGGAGTTGGTCTAGGCTGTCCGGAAGGATGGTGTTGATGTGAGCCATGACCAGCCTTTCAAAACACTTCATAGCTACTGGCTGGAGTCATTTAGGCAGGTTATTCGCTGCCTTGGGCACTGGGACTATGGGGGTCTGCTTAAAATATTTACCTTAGGTATTACAGACTTGGTCAGGGAGAGGTTGAAAATGTCAGTGAAGACACTTGCCAATTGGTCCACGCATGCTTGGAGTTCACGTCCTGGTTATCCGTATGGCCCCGCGGCCTTGTGAATGTTGACCTGTTTAAAGGTCTTGCTCACATTGGCTACGAAAGGCGTGATCACAGGGATGTAAACAAATTTGTGCACAAATTGAGAGAAGTGTTTTGTGCGTAATGAAACACGGGACCAACACCTTTACATGTTGCGTTTTTATATTTTTGTTCAGTGTAGATGACCAGCAGGGTCAAATAATAATCACATTGGTTGTAGAGGGTGCAAATTTTTTTTTTTTTAACTAGCCAAGTCAGTTTAAGAACAAATTCTTATTTACAATGACGGCCTACCCGGATGACACTGGGACACACCCAATCATGGCTGGGTGTGATATAGCCTGGATTCGAACCAGGGTCTGTAGTGACGCCTCTAGCAATGAGGTGCAGCGCCTTAGACCGTTGCGCCACTCGGGAGCCCCTACATGTCAGCACCTCAGGAGTACATATCAGTTGGCTTTTCATAGCCGAGCATTCAGAGGTGGAGACAGCAGGTGCGGAAGGGAGAGGTCCTGTGAACAGGTCGAGGTCAGGGAGCAGTTTGTTTTATTGACAATCCTCCGCTAGTCCTCACAGATTGGGCAACAGATATATTGCTAAGCTTTTATTGTTGATCTCTGGTAATGTGCGACCAAACTCTGGGCCGTGAGATACCATGAAATCTCTACCGAGTCACCTTTGATTTTTAATACAGAGCAGTTTTTTTTGACAACTTGTTACTATATAAATTCAGTCAAAGAGAACCTAAACAACCCTGCCAAGTTCTGGAAGATTATCAAAATCAGTGTAGGGTTCTAATGTAATCAATTCCATACCCAGCATTTGGAAATCAGCTTATGTCCTCCCACTGCTATTAGGGTGGAGATCCCTCAGATGATAATAATAATCGTCCTATCTCTAAACACCCTATCCTGGCCAAAGTCTATGAATCCCTAGTGAACTTGGTTAAACTTCTTAATTGAAAAGAACATACTGAGCGGGGTTCAGTCTGGCTTTAGATCGGGGCACAGCACCACAACTGCAGCTATGGCAGTGGCAAAAGACATAATTAATGCACTTGATAAAAAGCAACATTGTGCTGCGCTGTTTGGATTTATCAAAGGCCTTTGATTCAGTTGACCATGAATTGTTGCTAGCTAGACTCGGAAACGTTGGTCTCAGTGAAGGGGCAGTAAGTTCCTAAACCAATTATCTTTCTGATGTGTGTGTATATACTGACAATCACAAGTCTAGCTTTCTTGATTAATAGAGGTGTGCCCCAGGGTTCCATTTTAGCTCCTGTGTTATCGATTTTTATTTTTGTATTAATGATTTGGGAAATGGGATGCAACCAGCAAAGTTACATCTACAGTGCCTTGCGAAAGTATTCGGCCCCCTTGAACTTTGCGACCTTTTGCCACATTTCAGGCTTCAAACATAAAAAAATAATAAATGTTATATCTTTGTGAAGAATCAACAACAAGTGGGACACAATCATGAAGTGGAACGACATTTATTGGATATTTCAAACTTTTTTAACAAATCAAAAACTGAAAAATTGTCCGTGCAAAATTATTCAGCCCCTTTACTTTCAGTGCAGCAAACTCTCTCCAGAAGTTCAGTGAGGATCTCTGAATGATCCAATGTTGACCTAAATGACTAATGATGATAAATACAATCCACCTGTATGTAATCAAGTCTCCGTATAAATGCACCTGCACTGTGATAGTCTCAGAGGTCCGTTAAAAGCGCAGAGAGCATCATGAAGAACAAGGAACACACCAGGCAGGTCCGAGATACTGTTGTGAAGAAGTTTAAAGCCGAATTTGGATACAAAAAGATTTCCCAAGCTTTAAACATCCCAAGGAGCACTGTGCAAGCGATAATATTGAAATGGAAGGAGTATCAGACCACTGCAAATCTACCCAGACCTGGCCGTCCCTCTAAACTTTCAGCTCATACAAGGAGAAGACTGATCAGAGATGCAGCCAAGAGGCCCATGATCACTCTGGATGAACTGCAGAGATCTACAGCTGAGGTGGGAGACTCTGTCCATAGGACAACAATCAGTCGTATATTGCACAAATCTGGCCTTTATGGAAGAGTGGCAAGAAGAAAGCCATTTCTTAAAGATATCCATAAAAAGTGTTGTTTAAAGTTTTCCACAAGCCACCTGGGAGACACACCAAACATGTGGAAGAAGGTGCTCTGGTCAGATGAAACCAAAATTGAACTTTTTGGCAACAATGCAAAACGTTATGTTTGGCGTAAAAGCAACACACCATCCCCACTGTCAAACATGGTGGTGGCAGCATCATGGTTTGGGCCTGCTTTTCTTCAGCAGGGACGGGGAAGATGGTTAAAATTGATGGGAAGATGGATGGAGCCAAATACAGGACCATTCTGGAAGAAAACCTGATGGAGTCTGCAAAAGACCTGAGACTGGGACGGAGATTTGTCTTCCAACAAGACAATGATCCAAAACATAAAGCAAAATCTACAATGGAATGGTTCAAAAATAAACATATCCAGGTGTTAGAATGGCCAAGTCAAAGTCCAGACCTGAATCCAATCGAGAATCTGTGGAAAGAACTGAAAACTGCTGTTCACAAATGCTCTCCATCCAACCTCACTGAGCTCGAGCTGTTTTGCAAGGAGGAATGGGAAAAAATGTCAGTCTCTCGATGTGCAAAACTGATAGAGACATACCCCAAGCGACTTACAGCTGTAATCGCAGCAAAAGGTGGCGCTACAAAGTATTAACTTAAGGGGGCTGAATAATTTCGCAAGGCACTGTATATACAGTCATACACTGCTCAAAAAAATAAAGGGAACACTTAAACAACACAATGTAACTCCAAGTCAATCACACTTCTGTGAAATCAAACTGTCCACTTAGGAAGCAACACTGATTGACAATACATTTCACATGCTGTTGTGCAAATGGAATAGACAACAGGTGGAAATTATAGGTAATTATCAAGACACCCCCAATAAAGGAGCGGTTCTGCAGGTGGTGACCACAGAACACTTCTCAGTTCCTATGCTTCCTGGCTGATGTTTTGGTCACTTTTGAATGCTGGCGGTGCTTTCACTCTAGTGGTAGCATGAGACGGAGTCTACAACCCACACAAGTGGCTCAGGTAGTGCAGCTCATCCAGGATGGAACATCAATGCGAGCTGTGGCAAGAAGGTTTGCTGTGTCTGTCAGCGTAATGTCCAGAGCATGGAGGTGCTACCAGGAGACAGGCCAGTACATCAGGAGACGTGGAGGAGGCCGTAGGAGGGCAACAACCCAGCAGCAGGACCGCTACCTCCGCCTTTGTGCAAGGAGGAGCACTGCCAGAGCCCTGCAAAATGACCTCCAGCAGGCCACAAATGTGCATGTGTCTGCTCAAACGGTCAGAAACAGACTCCATGAGGGCCCGACGTCCACAGGTGGGGGTTGTGCTTACAGCCCAACACCGTGCAGGACGTTTGGCAGTTGCCAGAGAACACCAAGATTGGCAAATTCGCCACTGGCGCCCTGTGCTCTTCACAGATGAAAGCAGGTTCACACTGAGCACATGTGACAGAGTCTCTGGAGACGCCGTGGAGAACTTTCTGCTGCCTGCAACATCCTCCAGCATGACCGGTTTGGTGGTGGGTCAGTCATGGTGTGGGGTGGCATTTCTTTGGGGGGGCCGCACAGCCCTCCATGTGCTCGCCAGAGGTAGCCTGACTGCCATTAGGTACCGAGATGAGATCCTCAGACCCCTTGTGAGACCATATGCTGGTGCGGTTGGCCCTGGGTTCCTCCTAATGCAAGACGATGCTAGACCTCATGTGGCTGGAGTGTGTCAGCAGTTCCTGCAAGAGGAAGGCATTGATGCTATGGACTGGCCCGCCCGTTCCCCAGACCTGAATCCAATTGAGCACATCTGCGACATGTCTCGCTCCATCCACAAACTTGCACCACAGACTGTCCAGGAGTTGGCGGATGCTTTAGTCCAGGTCTGGGAGGAGATCCCTCAGGAGACCATCCGCCACCTCATCAGGAGCATGCCCAGGCGTTGTAGGGAGGTCATACAGGCACGGGGAGGCCACACACACTACTGAGCCTCATTTTGACTCGTTTTAAGGACATTGCATCAAAGTTGGATCAGTGTGGTTTTCCACTTTTAATTTTGAGTGTGACTCCAAATCCAGACCTCCATGGGTTGATAAATTTGATCTCCAGTGATAATTTTTGTGATTTTGTTGTCAGCACATTCAACTATGTAAAGAAAAAAGTATTTAATAAGAATATTTCATTCATTCAGATCTAGGATGTGTTATTTTAGTGTTCCCTGTATTTTTTTGAGCAGTGTATATTCATGTGCTCCTTCTCTGGTTCAGGCTGTTGACAAGCTCCAGACTGCTTTTCAGTCACTGCAGGCCTCCCTTTATGTACTTTTACCAGAGCTAGAACTCTGCCAGAGAACGTTAGCATTGTCACATCTGGTGATTTGAAAAAGTGGCATCCTACAAATACCTAGGCATTTGGTTGGATGACAAGTTGTCCGTCAAAGTTCATGTGGATAGTCTTGTGACAGAGCTTGAATGGAAATTGGGTTTCTATTTTCGTTATGAGGCTTGCTTCCTACTTATGGCTAGAAAGAGGCTTGTCCAGGACACTTTTCTTTCTGTAATTGATTATGGTGGCACAGCGGAGAAGTTACGGTGGGATTCGAGATGGTCAGTGATCTGTTTGTTGACTAGGCTTTCGAAGACCTTAGATAGGCAGGGCAGGATGGATATAGGTCTGTAGCAGTTTGGGTCCAGGGTGTCTCCCCCTTTGAAGAGGGGGATGACTGCGGCAGCTTTCCAATCCTTGAGGATCTCAGACGATATGAAAGAGCGGTTGAACACGCTGGTAATAGGGGTTACGACAATGGCGGCGGATAGTTTCAGAAATGGAGGGTCCAGATTGTCAAGACCAGCTGATTTGTACGGGTCCAGGTTTTGCAGCTCTTTCAGAACATCTGCTATCTGGATTTGGGTAAAGGAGAAGCTGGGATGCTTGGGCGAATAGCTGCGCGGGGGGGGGGGGCTGTTGGCCGAGGTAGGAGTAGCCAGGAGGAAGGCATGGCCAGCCGTTGAGAAATGCTTGTTGAAGTTATCGATTATCATGGCTTTTTCAGTGGTGACCGTGTTACCTAGCCTCAGTGCAGTGGGCAGCTGGGAGGAGGTGCTCTTGTTCTCCATGGACTTTAGTGTCCCAGAACTTTTTGGAGTTAGAGCTACAGGATGCAAATTTCTGCTTGAAAAAGCTGGCCTTTGCTTTCCTGACTGACTGCGTGTATTGGTTCCTGATTTCCCTGAACAGTTGCATATCGCGGGAACTATTTGATGCTAATTGCAGTCCGCCACAGGATGCTTTTATGGTGGTCGAGGGCAGTCAGGTCTGGAGTGAACCAAGGGCTATATCTGTTCTTAGTTCTGCATTTTTTGAACGGAGCATGCTTATCTAAGATGGTGAGGAAGTTACTTTTAAAGAATGACCAGGCATCCTCAACTGACGGGATGAGGTCAATATCCTTCCAGCATACCCGGGTCAGGTCGATTAGAAAGGCCTGCTCGCAGAAGTGTTTTAGGGAGCGTTTGACAGTGATGAGGGGTGGTCGTTTGACTGCGGATCTGTAGCGGATGCAGGCAATGAGGCAGTAATCGCTGAGATCCTGATTGAAGACAGCGGAGGTGTATTTGGAGGGCCAGTTGGTCAGGATAACGTCTATGAGGGTGTCATTGTTTACAGATTTAGGGTTGTACCTGGTGGGTTCCTTGATGATTTGTGTGAGATTGAGGGCATCTAGCTTAGATTGTAGGACTGCCGGGGTGTTAAGCAAATCCCAGTTTACCTAACAGAACAAACTCTGAAGCTAGGAGGGGGGGTGATCAATTCACAAATGGTGTCCAGGGCACAGCTGGGAGCTGAGGGGGGTCGGTAAGCAGGCGGCAACAGTGAGAGACTTATTTCTGGAGAGAGTCATTTTTAAAATTAGTAGTTCGAACTGTTTGGGTATGGACCTGGAAAGTATGATATTACTTTGCAGGCTATCTCTGCAGTAGACTGCAACTCCGCCCCCTTCGGCAGTTCTATCTTGACAGAAAATGTTATAGTTGGGTATGGAAATCTCAGAATTTTTGGTGGCCCTCCTAAGCCAGGATTCAGACACGGCAAGGACATCAGGGTTGGCAGAGTGTGCTAAAGCAGTGAGTAAAACAAACTTAGGGAGGAGGCTTCTGATGTTGAGATGCATGAAACCAAGGCTTTTTCGATCACAGAAGTCAACAAATGAGGGTGCCTGGGGACATGCGGGGCCTGGGTTTACCTCCACATCACCCGCGGAACAAAGGAGGAGTAGTATGAGGGTGCGGCTAAAGGCTATTAAAACTGGTCGCCTAGAGCGTTGGGGACAAAGAATAAAAGGAGCAGATTCCTGGGCATGGTAGAATATATTTAGGGCAGACGGGTATGGTGGGGTGCGGGTACAGCGGAGGTAAGCCCAGGCACTGGGTGATGATAAGAGAGGTTGTATCTCTGGACATGCTGGTTGTAATGGGTGAGGTCACCACATGTGTGGGAGGTGGGACAAAGGAGGTATCAGAGGTATGAAGAGTGGATCTAGGGGGTCCATTGTAAACTAAAACAATGATAACTAACCTGAACAACAGTATACAAGGCATATTGACATTTGAGAGAGACATACAACGAAGCATAAAGTAATCGCAGGTGTTGATTGGGAGAGCTAGCTAAAACAACATCTAACACAACAGCAGGTAAAATGGCGATGACTAGGCAGAGAGGGTCAGATTAACTACACACAGAGCCTGAGTTCGCGGCTGGGGCCGACAGATAAAAAAAATAAAAAGAATGGAGTACCGTGATTAATACAGTCCAGCAGGCATCAGCTATGTGGCCAAGTGATCATAGTGTCCAGAGGGCAGCAGTAGATGGAACAGGGGAGCCGCCACTACGCTAGCACTCGGGCGACACGGCGTTTAAAGTTAGTAGTGTCTGCTCCGACGGCGGTCGGGTGAAGGCACAGCGGATGGAGTATTCGTCGGCAGACCAGTCGTGGTGGTGCGGCGGAGGGCGCCGTGTCGACAGAGAAGCCAGATGGCAAAAGAGGTATTGTAGAATTTAGTTTGCTAGCCGGGAGATGCGCCTGGCTAACTGGTGCTAGCTTCGTGGCAGTGGCGTTAGCCACTATAGCCAATCGGTAGCAGCGGTGAACCGGTGCCAAGGTCCAGAGTTTACAGCAAGGATCCGGTGGAGTATTGGGCCCTAGCCGTGTATGAGTGGGGTTCGGGTGAACAGCTGAGTAGGCCGGGAGGTGGGATAGCTTCGATGCCACGGTGAGTGCAAACTAGCTGTGAGCTAGCTAGCTGCAAGCTGTGCGCTAGCTAGCTGCAAGCTAGCCGTGAAGATCAGACACGGAAGGAATCCGGCGTTGTTGTGGAGAGGCAGTCCGATACTGGTAGACTGCCGAGTATCTGTGCAGAAGGTAAAAGCTAACAATGACTAATAAATAGCTTGCAGCTAATTAGCTGGTTAGCTTCTGGAGGTTCTAGAATGTGTTCTAAAGTTATTTTTTTTTAAAAATAATAGCGATACCGTATCACATTGGGTGAGGCAGGTTACCGGAAGGTATAATAAAAGTAAAAATCGAAAGGAGATTGAAAATAAAGTTTAAATATAAATACGAAAAATACACGAGACACGAACAAAACACGTCTTCACTGCTACGCCATCAAGTGCTGTATATTTTACTTTAAGTTCTTGTTTTCAGTGGTATCGTTATGGTATTGAGTATCATTATAGCTGGTATTGGTATCGAAGCCAAAATTCTTAGTTTATGATCTAGCTAATGATTTAGCCAATTGGAGTAGCCTAAGCAAAATGCAGATGGGCAACCTCATACTTCAGCCATCTATAGCCTAGCCACTATGCTATTACATCCGTTAGGCTACAGGAGAATGCTCATTGCTAAAATAGCACACCTGCCTGAGGCTATAGCCTTTGACGCAAGAGCCATCCCTAAACATATGGGAATATTAGCAGGTGTGTGGCACGCAGACCTCAATTTTTATTAAATTGTATTCAAAATGGCATTCAAGATCTTAAGTCCCTTAAATTCTACTTCATGGAACCTGCAGATACCCTGAATAAAATCAGATGCTATAGGCCATGCAAAAATGGGTCTCTAAACAGGATTTAAAAACCTCAGTGGTATCTGCCTCTCTTACCGGACAGGGTAAATTACCTCTGATATAATGACACTGCTGCTAACTACTAACTCAACAAATCAATGTGTCACTTTGTCTATTAATGAAGACAAAGTAGTAGGGTAAAACCAAAAATGGTCACATTGATGGACGTACTAATTGATAAATTAACTACTAATGTTCTCCCTCTCTCAGGTCGTCCAAAGCGGAGAGGGGTGTCCATATGGCAGCAACAGTCCTCCCCTCCATCCTCTGCTTATAAGCGTGTAGTCAACTCAAGCTCAGACAGTGATGAGGACAGTCACGCAGGCAGGGGGCGCAAGAGAGCCACAGACTGGAGTAATCTGCAGGGGATCATCAGTGATGATGCAGACAGCAACTGACAGGCTTTGCTCTTCTGGTCAGGAGGATCAAGTTGCCTCCAGACTAGAAGTCTTCACAGGTCCAAAAAGTTGGACCGGTACCGAAATGGACCTTGGGCTTTCCCACCCGGACCCGATATGCATAAAACATTCTAGACCCGTTCCTGGTCGGCTCCACACCCGATCCGAATGAGAAAAGCAACAGAAAAGTATTATTTTTTTAAGCTACTTTATTCTGGAAACGAACCCGACCGAGTATTTGGGTACAGATGGGTCCGTGAAGACCTTCACTTTTGCATTTTCCTCTACACTATGGAAGCTTAGTTGCTGGTTGTTTTACTGCCCATTTTAGCTTAATGTTGTCTGTATGGTTCTCAGATACACATGATTAAGGCCTAGATTCAATCAGACCAGCAATGGCAAACACTTGCATAGCAGATGTTTTGGTGGTGTCAGAGATGGAACTGTGTTTGTGCTTTCAAATCTGTGAGCAGCTGCTGTTGCAGTCATTGTCACAAAGCCAGTGGTATTAAAGTTCACAATGAGGCTATATAGAAATAATTACACTCAAATTGAAAATCATTAACGAAATAATGAGGATTTCTATCATCCTAATCGAGGTGTAGATTACATCTCACATTCCAGTGTTCGAACTTGTAAACAAGGCTGAATGGGATTTCTGTTATGAGCGACTCCGTGCAGCCAATGGCAATGTCCACATTAGGTGTAAATGCTTGGAGCCACTTGTGGATTTGACAACTTTAAAACAGTTCGACCTCTGACACCACTTGCTTTCTAAAGCGGATCTGATTGAATAGAGCCCTAAATCAGTTTCTTCCCTCATTAAAACACTTAGTTGTAGGCTAAACAAACCTTTGCAATATAAGCTTTTGTCTTAATTACTTCAGTGTTGCCATGTACAAAGAAAAAAGGTATATTCTTGTATATAGGTACGCAAATATGACTTTTCCTTCTATTGCCGTACAGTTTGAGACAGTTTGAGACACGTTAGGTTAGCTGTTGAGTCAAGTGTGTGATTTAAATTACTATTAGTGCTGTGTTCTGTTCCATTTAAGTCATGATTCAATAAAGCTTTAGATTTGTATAAATGGTAAGTGTGTTGTCCTTTTCATTGATCAAATAAGGTTGACACTGGTTGCATTTCAATTTGAACATTCTCAGATTTTAGGACACTAGCACCACCCTGCCCTTAAATTCCCATATTCAAATCCCCTAATCAAATCAGTGACTTCGCTTCACAATCCATTTGAGATACTTTTGGATTATTATTTGGACATGATGTGCGAATAATGCTAATATCGTTATGACTTGAATGGGATTCTTGCCACAAATGCATTTGGAAACGGTGCCAGGGAAATGAAACCAAAGCATCGATTGCTGTCCAACCTTGCCCATAGCCAGGGGTGTTTACAGTCCACTGATTCTGTTTGGATTTATTTATGTCCCACCACATTCCGTTTGCTTTTGTCCAAGAAACGTTTTGCAACAGACTTGGCGGAATGACAATACCCGTGTTTACAGGGTAAAGAAATCAAAATGTATTTTTATTTGGGTGGCCTAACCCTTTAATCTAAGCCTAAAAGTTGAGTGTGTCAGACTAAGAGATCCAAATAACTCATTTTTAAGAGGCTTAACATCGAGGCTAACTGTATATGTTTAGTTAATATTTAAACAAAATACACAAACCACCTTGAGTACAGTGGAACGCAGATCAACAATAGATTATGTACTGGTACAACGCATTAGCATACGGACTCATTCGTCCGGTCCGTCAAGGGTAAGATCCGTCCAAGGTTGCAGCTTGCCAGGTCTGTAATTGCTTCTCGGTTATTTTATTTTCTCTTAACTACATGTTATCACGTATTAGGAGAAATTAATACATAACTTATGTCCTCGTAAATCCTCAAGCGATTTGTCACATTGCTTGTTCGTTATAACAAGTAACAAAAGGTTAGCTCAGAAATGCATCATCTCATCAAAACAATGGATCAGCCCAGTCGGTCATCTCGTGGAGATGAAACCGCGAGAATATTATGGGTCATGGTTAGAAGGGATCCCGATTTAGTCAAATTAACGCGCATTTTAGCTAAACCTTTAATTAACCTGAACACAATTCTCCTTATCTGCTACGAGAAGTCAAATCTGACGTTAATTTGACAAAAATTGGATCCCTTCTAGCGGTGACCAGAATGTGATCATGAGCAGCAGTAGTTCCTGGTTTAAGGTTTTTGTTATTGATTATTTGGAAAAAGATTGGGCGAAGGCTTGATTTTGATCTGCCCGTATGCAGATGATAAACGGTTTCAACTAGATTCCATAACCACAAAGTCACAATTGACTATATCATAACAAACATTTTTGTTATGATATAGTAACGCGTCGAACACACCGACAGTGTGTTTCGCAAAATAGGACGCAGCATCATCTAGATATGTATGCAACAAAAGTTCAACATTCACCTTCTGCTACCATTTCTGTCAAGCCGTCCACGCATACAGTGGATTTACCAAACGTATGCGTCAATACGTTTGGTAAATCCAACATATGCACTACACCGAACGCTCTGCAACAATGCTGCAAGGCAAACGCAGTGTTTCATTGGACATTAATGTAATTCTGGTGTACAAAACTGCAATAATGCTGTCGGTGTGTTCGAAGCGTTTCAGATTCTAGTTTTGGAAACCGAAAACTGTATGGAGATGGGGGCTTCCGATAACGCAAGTTATCGCGAGTTTTCTTATTGCATATAGGTAGGGTATTTCCCCCCTAAATTCAATGATTTACTCTGAGCATTATGGCTGCATTTCAAACTCATAATAGACACACCCTTGTCCACTTACCATCATCGAATTATGCACTTGGGGGGAATCCTCGCAGCCATATTTGTCTTCGGTCCAAATGATTAGCCAAGCATGGGAAGTTTGCAACGTAAGCCCCTCAGCCCTCATGATTTGGAAAGGCACACACCTGTCTATATAAGTTCAGACAGTTGACGGTGCATCTCAGAGCAAAAACCATGAGGTCAACAGAATTGCCGTAGAGCTCTGAGACAGGATTGTTTCAAGACACAGATCTGAGGAAGGGTACCAAAACATTTCTGCAGCATTGAAGGTCCCAAAAAACACAGTGGCCTCCATAATTCTTAATTGAAAGAAGTTTGAAACCACCAAGACTCTTCTTAGAGCTGGCCGCCCGGCCGAACTGAGCAATCGGGAGAAGGGCCTTGGTCGGGGAGGTGACCAAAGCTTGGTCACTCTGACAGAGCTCCGGAGTTTTTCTATGGAGACAGGAGAACCTTCCAGAAGGACAACCCCTGCAGCACTCCACCAATCAGGCTTTTATGGTAGAGTGGCCAGATGGGAGCCACTCCTTGGTAAACGACACATGACAACCCGCATCTAAAGGACGCTGACCATTTGAAACAAGATTCTCTTTTCTAATGAAACCAAGAATTAACTCTTTGGCCTGAATGCCAAGTGTCACGTCTGGAGGAAACCAGGCACCGCTCATCACCTGGCCAATTCCATCCCTACGGTGAAGCATGATGGTGGCAGCATCATGCTGTGGGGATGTGTTTCAGTAAGGGACTGGGAGACTAGTCAGGATCAATGGGAAAGATGAACGGAGCAAAGTACAGAGAGATTCTTGATGAAAACCTGCTCCAGAGTGCTCAGGTTCACCTTCCAACAGGACAATGACCCTAAGCACACAGCCAAGTGTCACACCCTGGTCGAAGTATTTTGTGTTTATCTTCATGTATTGGGTCAGGCCAGGGTGTGGCATGGGGTTTTTGTATTGTGGTGTGTTTTGTCTTGGGGTTTTGGTGTGTATGTATTGGGATTGTAGCTAGTGGGGTGATCTAGCAAAGTCTATGGCTGTCTGGAGTGGTTCTCAATCAGAGGCAGGTGTTTATCGTTGTCTCTGATTGGGAACCATATTTAGGCAGCCAAATTCTTTGAGTTTGTCGTGGGTGATTGTCCTTTGTGTCCTCTGTGTCAGTTTGCACCAGTTTAGGCTGTTTCGGTTTTCACATTACGTTTATTGTTTTTGTATTGATTCGTGTTTACGTTGTTAAATAAACATGGATCGCAATAGCCACGCTGCATTTTGGTCCGATCCTTGTTCCACCTCTTCGTCAGAGGAGGAGATAGAAGAAAGCCGTTACACCAAGACACCGCAGGAGTGGCTTCGGGACATCACTCTGAATGTCCAAGAGTGGCCCAGCCAGGGTCCGGACTTGAACCCGATCAAATATTTCTGGAGACCTGAAAATAGCTGTGAAGCAACGCTCCCCAACCAACCTGACAGAGGTTGAGAAGAATGGGAGAAACTTCCCAAATACAGGTGTGCCAAGATTGTAGCGTCAAGGCTGTAATCACTGCCAAAGGTGCTTGAACAAAGTATTGAGTAAAGAGTCTGAATACTAATGTAAATGTCATATTTCTTCTTTTTTATATATAAGTTAGCTAAAATTTCTAAACCTGTTTTTGCTTTGTCATTATGGGGTATTGTGTGTAGATTGATGAGGGAATATATATTTTTTAATCCATTTCAGAATAAGGCGGTAACGTAACAAAATGTGGAAAAAGTCAAGGGTCTGAATACTTTCCGAATGCACTGTATGTTGAAAGTTTATGAATGTAATTTGTAATAAACTAGCCTATAAAAAAATGCCTGTAAAAGTCATACAAAGATATAACACCATTCAATTATATGTTTTTCCAGAACAAAAATGTGTTGTTAGCTAGCATCTTTCAATATTCCAGGTTTATTGATAGCCCTGATAAAAGACTCATTAGATTATGTGCTGCAACAGGACTAGACACTACTAGGCTATACTAACTGCATATTATAAACTGGGTAGTTTGGCTCCGGGATGCTGAAAGCCGTGGCATATCAGACTCTATACCACGGGTATGACAAACCAATGTGTTTTTCTGTTCAAAACCAGTAACCAGTTTATAATAGCATTAAGTTACCTCGGGGGTTTGTGGTATATGGCCAATATACTACGGCTAAGGGCTGTGTCCAGGCACAACGCGCTGCTTCGTGCTTATGAACAGCCCTTAGCCGTTGTATTTTGTTCATATACCACACCCCCCGGTTCTTATTGCTTAAATATAACACATTTCTTTATTGCTAAAATATATATTTTTTGTATTTCAAGTATGGAAGAGGACAGTCCGGAAGAGTTTCTTGCAGAGTTCAAGGAGAAACATCTAGGTGCTTGGGGAATTGTCCAGATAACTGCTGGCACAGGGCTAGCTGTCTATGCCATGTGGGCAGGGGTTCTCATGCCGGGATTTCGAAAAGTCCCTCTGAGGTTACAGGTAAGACCTGGGTCGTTTTCACTGGGGTGCAATTCAATTACAGAATCATCAGATATAAATATACTGAACAAAAATATAAATGTAACATATAACAATTTCAAAGATTTTACCGAGTTACTATTCATATAAGGAAATCGGTCACGTTAAATAAATTCATTAGGCCCTAATCTATGGATTTAACATGACTGGTGACAGATACCTTAAAAAGAAATGCAGGGGCGTGGATCAGAAAACCAGTCCGTATCTGGTATGACCACCATTTGCCTCATACTTCATCTCTTTTGCGTAGAGTTGATCAGGCGGTTGATTGTGGAATGTTGTCCCACTAATCTTCAATAGCTGTGCGAAGTTGCTGGATATCCAGAGCATCCCAAACTTGCCCAATCAATCAAATGTATTTATAAAGCCCTTCTTACATCAGCTGATGTCACAAAGTGATGTACAGAAACCCAGCCTAAAACCCCAAAACAGCAAGCAATGCAGGTGTAGAAGCACGGTGGCTAGGGAAAACTCCCTAGAAAGGCTGGAAACTAGGAAGAAACCTAGAGAGAAACCAGGCTATGATGGGTGGCCAGGTCTCTTCTGGTTGTGCTGGGTGGAGATTATAACAGAACATGGCCAAGATGTTCAAATGTTCATAGATGCAATAATCATAATCACAGTGGTTGTAGAGGGTGCAACAGGTCAGCACCTCAGGAGTAAATGTCAGTTGGCTTTACATAGCAGATCATTCAGAGTATCTCTCCGCTCCTGCTGTCTCTAGAGAGTTAAAGACAGCAGGTCTGGGACAAGGTAGCACGTCCGGTGAACAGGTCAGTGTTCCATAGCCGCAGGCAGAACAGTTGAAACTTGAGCAACAGCACGACCAGGTGGACTGCTCAATGGGTGACATGTCTCGTGAGTATGAAGGTCATGGAAGAACTGGGACATTTTAGCTTCCAGGAATTGTGTACAGATCCTTGCGACATGAGACCGCGCATTATCATGTCTACATGTGATGGCAGCAGATGAATGGCACGACAATGGGCCTCAGGATCTCATCACGGTATCTCTGTGTATTCAAATTGTAATTTGATAAAAGCAATTGTGTTCGTTGTCTGTAGCTTATGCCTGCCCATACCATAACCCCACAGCCACCATGTGGCACTGTTCACAACATTGATCAGCAAACCGCTCGCACACACAATGGCACACGTGGTCAGCGGTTGAGGCTGGTTGGACATACTGCCAAATTCTCTAAAATGATGCTATGGGTGGCTTATGATAGATAAATTAATTTTAATGTTATCTGGCAACAGCTCTGGTGGATATTCCTGCAGTCAGCATGCTAATTGCAAGCTCTCTCAACTTGAGACATCTGTGGCATTGTGTTGTGTGACAAAACTGCACATTTTCGTGGCCTTTTATTGTCCCCAGCACAAGGTGTGCCTCTGTAAGGATCATGCTGTTTTAATCAGCTTCTTGATATGCCACACCTGTCAAGTGGATGGATTATCTTCTCAAAGGAGAGCTGCTCACTAGCAGGGATGTAAACAAATTTGTGCACAATTTGAGAGAAATTAGCTTTTTGTGCATATGGAACATTTCTGCTATCTTTTATTTCAGCTCATGAAACATGGGACCAACACATTACATGTTGCGTTTTATACGTTTGTTCAGTGTATATTATGTAGATCCGACTTGTCTTTCTGTCATGAGGATTGGGGAATTGTGTCAGCTCTATAGTTTACGCTTCACTTTAAAGCATCCAGGTATAATGCTTTATAATATGAGCCTTTATAATGTCTTATAATAGGGCTTATAATATGCTATTCCTGTCTTTATATCACATTTTTAAATGGGCAAGCTCTGTTCAATAACAAAGAGGGCTACCCGCCACTGTTTTGGTTAACAGCTGTGGGATGGGGCTGGAGAAATTAGTAACCACTCTCAAATTCATAGGCAGAGCTATGGATGCAAGGACTAACCATCCATGATAACAAAATTATAGTTTTAACCATGACGCTATACAGTGTTTGTTTACAATAACATTGTTTACAAACAATGAAGTAAAATAAGCTTATATTTTGGATTCTGCTGGGGTACGCACGACAGTTGAACTGAGCTCATGAGGCTTTAAGTCATTCTTTGAGAATCTGTGGGTTTATCATTAAATGTAAAAGTCACAAAATGGATGTACTCTTCACAATTGCTATTTTTTTTTATTAAATCAGAATCATTATGAGATGATTATAAGACGGGGATGAGCAACTCCAGTCCTTGGGGGGCCGGAGTGGTGTCAAACTGATTGCATTCTAAACTGTAGATCATCATTAGTTGATTATTGGAGTCAGGTGTGTTCGCTGGGGAAAAGATGTGAGAACAATTAGGCCCCAAGGACTGGAGTAATTTAGCAGACACTCTTATCCAGAGGAATTCACAGTAATGAGGGCATACATTTTCGTGCTTGTCTCCCGTGGGAATCAAACCCACAACTCTGGTGTTGGAAACGCCATGCTCTACCAACTGAGCCACACAGTACCATTGCTGCTTTTTTCTTGTTTTTCAAGTGAAGGTATTTTAAGGGAGTATGCGAGCACCTTCGTTCGGTTCGACTAGCTGAGGTCAGCTAGGCGCCAGCCGAACTGAAGCATGCTGACGCCTTTATAAGACATAAGGGCGTTATACATGCTCATGACAACTCTTACAATTCATTATAACCTCATCGTAGTACATTGCATCTGTAGGCTTTTAAGTAAAGTATTAAAGACATTTCTGTCTCCTAGTTCTGATAACCGATGTGGGTTGCGATATTTTCTGCAGGTGCCCTATCTCCCCGCCAGCAAGAAACAAGTGCGGAATGTGATGGCACTGCTGAGTGGTCGACATGGTAACCTTGTGGACTTGGGCTCCGGTGATGGCAGGATTGTAAGTAGGGCTGAGCGATGTGGCTTAAAAATCATATACAGTGCCTTGCGAAAGTATTCGGCCCCCTTGAACTTTGCGACCTTTTGCCACATTTCAGGCTTCAAACATAAAGATATAAAACTGTATTTTTTTTGTGAAGAATCAACAACAAGTGGGACACAATCATGAAGTGGAACGACATTTATTGGATATTTCAAACTTTTTTTAACAAATCAAAAACTGAAAAATTGGGCGTGCAAAATTATTCAGCCCCTTTACTTTCAGTGCAGCAAACTCTCTCCAGAAGTTCAGTGAGGATCTCTGAATGATCCAATGTTGACCTAAATGACTAATGAGGATAAATACAATCCACCTGTGTGTAATCTAGTCTCCGTATAAATGCACCTGCACTGTGATAGTCTCAGAGGTCCGTTAAAAGCGCAGAGAGCATCATGAAGAACAAGGAACACACCAGGCAGGTCCGAGATACTGTTGTGAAGAAGTTTAAAGCCGGATTTGGATACAAAAAATTTCCCAAGCTTTAAACATCCCAAGGAGCACTGTGCAAGCGATAATATTGAAATTGAAGGAGTATCAGACCACTGCAAATCTACCAAGACCTGGCCGTCCCTCTAAACTTTCAGCTCATACAAGGAGAAGACTGATCAGAGATGCAGCCAAGAGGCCCATGATCACTCTGGATGAACTGCAGAGATCTACAGCTGAGGTGGGAGACTCTGTCCATAGGACAACAATCAGTCGTATATTGCACAAATCTGGCCTTTATGGAAGAGTGGCAAGAAGAAAGCCATTTCTTAAAGATATCCATAAAAAGTGTTGTTTAAAGTTTGCCACAAGCCACCTGGGAGACACACCAAACAAGTGGAAGAAGGTGCTCTGGTCAGATGAAACCAAAATTGAACTTTTTGGCAACAATGCAAAACGTTATGTTTGGCGTAAAAGCAACACAGCTGAACACACCATCCCCACTGTCAAACATGGTGGTGGCAGCATCATGGTTTGGGCCTGCTTTTCTTCAGCAGGGACAGGGAAGATGGTTAAAATTGATGGGAAGATGGATGGAGCCAAATACAGGACCATTCTGGAAGAAAACCTGATGGAGTCTGCAAAAGACCTGAGACTGGGACGGAGATTTGTTTTCCAACAAGACAATGATCCAAAACATAAAGCAAAATCTACAATGGAATGGTTCAAAAATAAACATATCCAGGTGTTAGAATGGCCAAGTCAAAGTCCAGACCTGAATCCAATCGAGAATCTGTGGAAAGAACTGAAAACTGCTGTTCACAAATGCTCTCCATCCAACCTCACTGAGCTCGAGCTGTTTTGCAAGGAGGAATGGGAAAAAATGTCAGTCTCTCGATGTGCAAAACTGATAGAGACATACCCCAAGCGACTTACAGCTGTAATCGCAGCAAAAGGTGGCGCTACAAAGTATTAACTTAAGGGGGCTGAATAATTTTGCACGCCCAATTGTTCAGTTTTTGATTTGTTAAAAAAGTTTGAAATATCCAATAAATGTCGTTCCACTTCATGCTTGTGTCCCACTTGTTGTTGATTCTCCCCAAAAAAACAGTTTTATATCTTTATGTTTGAAGCCTGAAATGTGGCAAAAGGTCGCAAAGTTCAAGGGGGCCGAATACTTTCGCAAGGCACTGTATATATTTTTTTTCAAACTTATGGCCAATTCACAATATATCAACTCTAAATAAGATTTGTTGTATAATTAAAGGGAAGTTAGAAACCAATATACACAAGCAGTTAGAAAAGCCAAGGCTGGCTTTTTCAACCAGAAATTTGCTTCCTGCAACACAAACTCAAAAAAGTTCTGGGATATTGTAAAGTCCATGGAGAAGAAGAGCACCTCCTCCCAGCTGCCCACTGCACTGAGGATAGGAAACTCTGTCACCACGATAAATCCACTATAATTGAGAATTTCAATAAGCATTTTCTACGGCTGGCCATGCTTTCCACTTGGCCACCCCTACCCGGTCAACAGCACTGCACCTCCCACAGCAACTCGCCCAAGCCTTCCCCATTTCTCCTTCTCCCAAATCCAGTCAACTGATGTTCTGAAAGAGCTGCAAAATCTGGACCCCCACAAATCAGCCGGGCTAGACAATCTGGACCCTTTCTTTCTAAAAAATATCTGCCGAAATTGTTGCAACCCCTATTACTAGCCTGTTCAACCTCTCTTTCGTGTCGTCTGAGATTCCCAAAGATTGGAAAGCAGCTGCGGTCATCCCCCTCTTCAAATGGGGGACACTCTTGACCCAAACTGATAAAGACCTATATCTATCCTACCCTGCCTTTCTAAGGTCTTTAAAAGCCAAGTTAACAAACAGATCACCGACCATTTCGAATCCCACTGTACCTTCTCCACTATGCAATCTGGTTTCAGAGCTGGTCATGGGTGCACCTCAACCACGCTCAAGGTTCTAAACAATATCTTAACCGCCATCGCTAAGAAATAACACTGTACAGCTGTATTCATTGACCTGGCCAAGGCTTTCGACTCTGTCAATCACCACATCCTCATCGGCAGACTCAACAGCCTTGGTTTCTCAAATGATTGCCTCGCCTGGTTCACCAACTACTTCTCCGACAGAGTTCAGTGTGTCAAATCTGAGGGCCTGTTGTCCGGGCCTCTGGCAGTCTCTATGGGGGTGCCACAGGGTTCAATTCTTGGGCTGACTCTCTTCTCTGTACATATCAATGATGTCGCTTTTGCTGCTGGTGAGTCTCTGATCCACCTCTACGCAGATGACACCATTCTGTATACTTCAGGCCCTTCTTTGGACACTGTTAACAACCCTCCAGATGAGCGTCAATGCCATACAACTCTCCTTCCGTGGCCTCCAACTGCTCTTAAATACAAGTAAAACTAAATGTATGCTCTTCAACCGATCGCTGCCTGCACCTGACTGCCCGTCCAGTATCACTACTCTGGACGGTTCTGACTTAGAATATGGGGACAACTACAAATACCTAGGTGTCTGGTTAGACTAAAATCTCCTTCCAGACTCACATAAAACATCTCCAATCCAAAGTTAAATCTAGAATTGGCTTCCTATTTCACAACAAAGCATCCTTCACTCATGCTGCCTAACATACCCTCGTAAAACTGACCATCTTACGGATCCTCGACTTTGGCGATGTAATTTACAAAATAGCCTCCAACACCCTACTCAACAAATTGGATGCAGTCTATCACAGTGCCATCCGTTTTGTCACCAAAGCCCCATATACTACCCACCACAGCGACCTGTACGTTCTCGTTGGCTGGCCCTCGCTTCATACTCGTCGCCAAACCCACTGGCTCCAGGTCCTGCTAGGTAAGACCCTGCTAGGTAAAGACCTGCCTTATCTCTGATCACTGGTCACCATAGATGCACCCACCCGTAGCATGCGTTCCAGCAGGTATATCTCACTTGTCACCCCCAAAGCCAATTCCTCCTTTGGTCGCCTCTCCTTCCAGTTCTCTGCTGCCAATGACGGGAACGAACTACAAAAATCTCTGAAACTGGAAACACTTATCTCCCTCAATTGCTTTAAGCACCAGCTGTCAGAGCAGCTCACAGATCACTGCAACTGTAAATAGACCATCTATATATAGCCCAAACAACTACCTCTTCCCCTACTGTATTTATTTATTTATTTTGCTCCTTTGCACCCTCATCTACTGTCAAATCTACCATTCCAGTGTTTTAATTGCTATATTGTATTTACTTCGCCACCATGGCCTATTTATTGCCTTTACCTCCCTTATCTCACCTCATTGGCTCACATTGTATATATACTTATTTTTCTACTGTATTATTGACTGTATGTTTGTTTTACTCCATGTGTAACTCTGTGTTGTTATATGTGTCAAACTGCTTTGCTTTACCTTGGCCAGGTCGCAATTGTAAATGAGAACTTGTTCTCAACTTGCCTACCTGTCACTCCCGGGCCATAGAGAGGCTTTTAATCTCTATTTTGGTTAGGCCAGGGTGTGACTAGGGTGGGCATTCTAGTTTCTTTATTTCTATGTTTTCTATTTCTTTGTTTTTGGCCGAGTGTGGTTCTCAATCAGAGACAGCTGTCTCTGATTGGGAATCATACTTAGGCAGCCCTCTCCCACCTGTGTTTTGTGGGTAGTTATTTTCTGTAAAGTTTATTTGCCTTACAGAACTGTTTGTTTTTCACTTTGTTATTTTGTTCGGGTGTTTTGATCATTAAATATCATGAACACTTCCCAAGCTGCGCTTTGGTCCATGCCTTCCGACGAGACACGTAACACTACCTGGTTAAATAAAGGTTAAATAAATCAAATAAAAAGGTAAAATACACTTAATTTCAAACAGTAAAATTATAAGTACGCTAAATATAAGCCTTCCACAACCGTAAGACCCGCTAATAATTTAATTATTTCATTAAAATAGTTTAATAAAAAACATGAGCTGGCACACACCCAGAAAAATATGTTTGTGTGAAGGTGCTGACTATAAACTATCAAAATAAAGCGAGTCGCACACTCCACATATAAACTCCCAGTAATTTGGGTATTTACAATTTAAAGGCAATGCTACCAAATACTAATTGAGTGTATGTCAACTTCTGACCCACTGGGAATGTGATGAAATAAATAAAAGCTGAAATAAATCATTCTCTCTACTATTATTCTGACATTTCACATTCTTAAAATAAAGTGGTGGTCCTAACTGAATTTTTACTTGGATTAAATGTCAGGAATTGTGAAAAACTGAGTTTAAATGTATTTGGCTGAGGTGTATGTAAACTTCCGACTTCAACTGTACATTCAAATTTATCTAATTAATTTAACATATCGCCCAGCTCTAATTTTAAGTTTGGGTGTGCCCCTGCAGATATGGAATGGGTATCTGTGTATGCTGAATCTGTAAGCTGCAACAGGGCTTTGGTGTCCACAAGGTGTGTGTGTGTGCATGTGTGAAAGAGAGAGAAACGGTACCTTTGTTGAGAACCAAGTTCATGTTTTTATCTTTTCAGGTGCTGGAAGCACACAAACACGGCTTTGGTCCCACAGTAGGATACGAACTCAACCCCTGGTTAGTTTGTCTAGCTAACTTCCACGCATGGAGAGCAGGCCATTATGGGAAGGTGTCGTATCGGCAGGAAGACCTCTGGAAGGTGTGAAACAGGCAGATGTTATGTGTCTTTTTCCCAACCCCAAACCAACTGCTAGCTTCTTCAATTCAGATCTAAGAGGATTAGATAGGTAAACTATATGGCCAATAGCTTAATCTTGCACTCTGATAGGCTTGTTGGAATTTTCAGCATATTGCTTACACCAATCCAATTATTTAAAAACTACATACATGTCCAGGGGGCAGGGGCTAGGGGTTGATTAAGTTTTGAGTTCACATGTTTGGTTGTTGGTAAAACTCATCCACATATTTTATACCTTTTTCACTATTACTAGTTCCACAAAGAGTTACTACTAGTTGTTTTACCAAGCTTTATTGTTAGGGCCCAGAGTTTTTCCAGATTAGGTCAGGAAAAACACAGGACCCTACTTACTGTAGTTTCTTGGTTACTCTTATTTGTTTTTGGTCACTGTTTGTGTTGCTTTGTTCAGTTACATTCAAAGAGGACATGTTTACACTGTAAAAAATAAAATGGTGATAAAAATAAATAAAATGTGGCTAATAGATAGGTTGATTTTTGGATGATGATATTTGCATTTCTCATTCCAGGTGGACCTTACTGAGTGTAAGAATGTTACTGTGTTTTTGGCCCCCAGTGTGGTAAGTCTTTTTGCATTGACACACATTATTAATTAATGTGTGCAGACGATACAGATACTCAGCCATAGCGGTCAAACCATTTGCTCAGTAAATTGGAGCATGGCGCCACTGGTGACGAGGTTGAGGGGTCAATTCCTATATCATCTGGCTGCCGGAACAAAAACACCTGTTAGCTAGCTATAAATGAATAGACAGCTGCTAGCCAACTGATTTGAAAAACAGACAGCTGGATGAATATGTGTGTATGTGTTTGCCTAGCTCTCTTTATTGCAGGAGAAGATGGAGGCTGAGCTTCCAGATGACGCCCTGGTCGTAGCCGGTAGGTTTCCCTTCACTGAGTGGACTCCATGCAGGATTGAAGGAGATGGTGTCGACAGAGCTTGGGCCTATACCATGCAGGCCCAAAGACTGCCAGCAGGGAGTGCTGTGCTACCTGTACCTAAAGAGTTGAAATCACCAGTTTGAACTGAAAGTGAGAGAACCAAGTAACTGTCTGGACCAGGAAGACATGAGACATAAGCATGAGCGTTTGTATGATGGAAGAAACAATTGGTTGTCTGAGGAGGAGGGACAAAACATTTTCATCTACATGGGTTGACACAAGTTGCTGACTGAGACCCACTCCTCACAGTGTTGAATTGGTAGTTAGGGACCTTTTCTCAATTGGATTTCCTCAATTCCTTGCCTCCGTCCTCTCCTTGCCTTTTGAAAACAACAGCTGTTTCAAAGGGGGTGTGGTTGATTTCAAAACTCTTCGTGATAGGAATTGAGAAAAGACCAGGGAGTGAGATGCCGTCTGAGTATATGAACCTGTCAACAGATAAACTACCAAGCACATGGTACAATCCAGACATCTTTAAAAACCATACCTCTTCCACATTTTGTTACGTTACAGCCTTATTCTAAAATGGATTAAATAAAAACATGTCCTCTTCAATCTACACACAATACCCCATAAAGACAAAGCAAAAACAGGTTTTAGAAATTTTAGCAAATTTATTCAAAATAAAAACCAGATACCTTATAAACATAAGTATTCAGTCCCTTTGCTAGGAAACATGAAATTGAGCAAAGGTGCATCTTGTGTCCATTGATCATCCCTGAGATGTTTCTACATCTTGATTGGAGTCGACCTGTGGTAAATTCAATTGATTGGACATGATTTGGAAAGGTACACACCCGTCAAAGAAACATCCTCTCACGGTCAACTGCATTTATTTTTAGCAAATTTAACATGTGTATGTGTAAACATTTGTATGAACATAACAATATTCAACAACTGAGACAAACTGAACAAGTTCCAAAGACATGTGACTAACATAAATGGAATAATGTGTCCCTGAACAAAAGGAGGGTCAAAATCAAAAGTAACAGTCAGTATCTGGTGTGGCCACCAGCTGCATTAAGTACTGCAATGCATCTCCTCAAGGACTGTACCAGATTTGCTGTGAGATGTTACCCCACTCTTCCACTAAGGCACCTGCAAGTTCCCGGACATTTCTGGGGGGGAATGGCCCAAGCCCTCACTCTCCGTTCCAACAGAGCCCAAACGTGCTCAATGGGATTGAGATCCGGGCTCTTCGCTGGCCATGGCAGAACACTGACATTCCTGTCTTGCAGGAAATCACACACAAAATGAGCAGTATGGCTGGTGGCATTGTCATGCTGGAGGGTCATGTCAGGATGAGCCTGCAGGAAGGGTACCACATGAGGGAGGAGGATGTCTTCCCTGTAACACACAGCGTGAAGTTTTCCTGCACTGACAACAAGCTCAATCCGACGATGCTGTGACACACCGCCCCAGACCATGACGGACCCTCCACCACCAAATCGATCCCGCTCCAGAGTATAGGCCTCGGTGTAACGCTCATTCCTTCGACGTTAAACCCGAATCCGACCATCACCCCCGGTGAGACAAAACCATGACTCGTCAGTGAAGAGGGCAGCAGGTAGCCTAGTGGTTAGATCATTGGACTAGTAACCGAAAGGTTGCAAGATCGAATCCCTGGGCTGACAAGGTAAAAACCTGTTGTTCTGCCCCTGAACAAGGCAGTTAACCCACTGTTCTTAGGTCGTCATTGAAAATAAGAATTTGTTCTTAACTGACTTGCATAGTAAACATTTTCAAAATAACACTTTTTGCCAGTCCTGTCTGGTCCAGCGGCAGTGGGTTTGTGCCCATAGGCGACGTTGTTGCCGGTGATGTTTGGTGAGGACCTGCCTTACAACAGGCCTTCAAGTCCTCAGTCCAGTCTCTCTCAGCATATTGCAGACAGTCTGAGCACTGATGGAGGGATTGTGCGTTCCTGGTGTAACTCGGGCAGTTTTTGTTGCCATTCCTGTACCAGCCCACAGGTGTGATGTTCGGGTGTACCAATCCTGTGCAGGTGTTGTTACACGTGGTCTGCAATTTATTGCCCTGGCCACATCTGCAGTCCTCATGCCTCTTTGCAGCATGCCTAAGGCACAATCACGCAGATGAGAAGGGACCCTGGGTATCTTTCTTTTGGTGTTTTTCAGATCAGGAGAAAGGCTTCTTTAGTGTCCTAAGTTTTTGTAACTGTGACCTTAATTGCCTACCGTCTGTAAGCTGTTAATGTCTTAGTGACCGTTCCACAGGTGCATGTTCATTAATTGATTATGGTTCATTGAACAAGCATGGGAAACAGTGATTAAACCTTTTACAATGGAGATCTGTGAGGTTATTTGGATTTTTACTAATTATCTTTGAAAGACAGGGTCCTGAGAAAGGGACATTTCTTTTTTTGCTGAGTTTATAAGGTCCCACAGTTGACAGTGCATGTTAAAGAAAAAAACCAAGCCATGAGGTCAAAATAATTATCCGTAGTGCTCTGAGACAGGATTGTGTTGAGGTACAGATCTCGGGAAGGGTACCAAAACATTTCTACAGCATTGAAGGTCCCAAAGAACACAGTGGCCGCCATCATTCTTAAATAGAATAAGTTTGGAACCCCCAAGACTCTTCCTAGAACTGAGCCATCGGGGAGAAGGGCCTTGGTCAGGGAGGTGACCAAAAACCCAATGGTCACTCTGACAGAACTCCAGAGTTCGTCTGTGGAGATGGGAGAACCTTCCAGAAGGACAACCCCTGCAGCACTCCACCAATCAGGCCTTTATGGTAGAGTGGTCAGATAGGAGCCACTCCTCATTAAAAGGCACATGACAGCCTGCTTGGAGTTTACTAAAAGGCATCTAAAGACTCTCAGACCATGAGAAACAAGATTATCTGGTCTGATGAAACCAAGATTTAACTCTTTGACCTGAATGCCAAGCGTCACATCTGGAGGAAACCTGGCACCATCCCTACGGTGAAACATGATGATGGCAGAATCATGCTGTGGGGATGTTTTTCAGCGACTGTGAAACTAGTCTGGACCAAGGGGAAAGATGAACGGAGCAAAGTACAGAAATCCTTGATGAAAATCTGCTCCAGAGTGCTCAGGACCTCAGACTGGGGCGAAGATTCACCTTCCAAAAGGACATCAACCAGCCAAGACAATGCAGGAGTAGCTTTGGGAGAAGTCTCTGAATGTCCATGAGTGGCCCATCCGGAGCCCGGACTTGAACCTGATCGAACATTTCTGGGGAGACCTGAAAATAGCTGTGCAGCGATGCTCCCCATCCAACCTGACAGAGCTTGAGAGGATCTGCAGAGAAGAATGGGATAAACTCCCCAAATACAGGTGTGCCAAGCTTGTAGCGTGATATCCAAGACGACTCAAGGCTGTAATCTCTGCCAAAGGTGCTTCAACAAAGTACTGAGTAAAGGGTCTGAATACTTATGTAAATGTCATATTTAAATTTTTATTTTTAATACATTTACAAAACATTCTAAACCTGTTTTTGCTTTGTAGGGTATTGTGTGTAGGGTATTGTTTGTAGATTGAGGAGAAAAAATACATTTTATACATTTTATACATTTTATACATTTTATAATAAGGCTGTAATGTAACAAAAAATGTAAAACGTCTAGGGGTCTGAATACTTTCCGAATGCACTGTATATCATGGTCATAAAGGCGTATGAAGTAACAAGTTATGGAGCAAACACATAGGTTGTAATATGTATGCACACAGGCGCTATCACAAACGCTCTACACACATGCACATTGTAATATTGTTGTATGGTGGTATTATACATATGTACTGGTGTACTAATGTTATGATGGACTGTTTTATATTTTGTTTCATGTGTATTGAAATTTCCTGTTTGGACCTCAGAAAGAGTAGCTGCTGCCTTGGCAATAGCTAATGGGATCGCTAATAAATACAAATACTAATGTGTTTTTTTATGGCTTCCACTGTGATTTAACCCACGCATCGCTACCAATCAAACCAAGCCCTCAGTTAAGAGCTAGATTGTAGCTTCAATGGTTTTAAGACTAATAAGATTGAGTTTTCACCATATCATCAAAAGTCAACCTTTTTTTGGCGTTGTATGTGACATACAAAAATATATAGATCTGGAGTGAGTTTGTTTAGCACTAGGCAAAGGACATAGGATGATTTGGGGGGAAACACACCTGATCAGGCATAAATGATTATGGTGAGGCCATCATTCCCCAGGGGCTCCTTGTGTGCCTGATTCTGATTTAAGATTGGTGTGTGTTTATTTAGCCCTCTGCAGACAGAAACAGCGTCTAACTGAAAAGATTAATGTGGGTTTATAAAGCCCACTCGGGCCACTCCAGACAAGGGCAGTCAGAGCCAGATGGTGGCTGAGATTCAGACTAGTGTCTCAGATCTCATTTTTGGTACACCGGTGTCACTGCTCTGATGCATCACTCAGACATTTCTGGGGGTAATGGGCATTTAACAAACCTTAAATTGCTGAGTATCTTCAAAGAAAGAAAAAAGTGCATGGGGCCAAGGTTCTGATGGGGTGGAGGGAAGCATGTGGGGTTGATCCTGATGTGTGTGTGCTGTAAATTGATAACAGAATTCCTATTCTAAATGTGCCACCCTTAGTGGGACGTTTGCAAATAGAGATAGTCTTGTGAAAATATTTAATGTAATACACTATATTTTGTTTGTGGCCGGCGGACTCATCCGGCTCAAGATTAAAATGTTACTTCCGGTGGGGAGGGGCTGATTCACCGGGAGGAAGTTGCGACTTCAAGGCCTCAGGCTCAGTACAGCAGCTCAAAAGCAACCAGTTAGCTTAGCCAAAGCTAACACTGGGTCTGGGCAGAGCCGCGTCAGGAGAATAACACAGAAAACAGGAACAAGCACGATGCTGTAAATTCAGTTTGTATTAGATTTTCCGGAGCACTTACGACGTAAACCCCTCAAATAGACAATCTTTAATGCGTGCTTTATTTTTAACCGGGATTCCCACTGCAACAGCTAGGCAGACTTAGCTACATGTCTGGTTCACCTCCACTAAACCCCGTGTAGCAACATTATCAACAATAGCAAGGGTCGTCTCTTAAAAAGCCATACATTGTATCGACATCTAGATTAATAAATGACTTTTCCTGCATTTTTTATGATGCAATGTCGCGGTGTCTTGTAGTCGCGAGTGGGCCCATTGCCACAACATGAGCCTCTGCCGGTGTAGCCAACACCTCAAGTAGCCTGCTTGCTACAAATATTTATTGGACGTCTGGAGAGCCATCAAAATTAACTCCGAACATGGTGAGTATGGGTTTTAGTTTGCCACATTATTACAGTTAACTAGCTAATTCACTAACATATCAGGAAATGGATACTGTTAAAAATCCAATACATAGCGGACAATGTAGAATAGATGTTGTAGACTTCAGCAAAGCGATAACTAAACAGAAATTGTCTCCTTTACTGAGTAACGTTTATAATATTTTTATGAAAATGTGAAACCATTAGTATTGAGTCATATCCATATCCATATCATATTATTTGCATGTGTTAGTTACCGGTATAGTCAAATGTGGCGTATCATATCTTTAAAGCTTTCTAATTTATCTATTCAACGATATTTTCCCAGTATATATTTCCATAATTCTGGAAGGAGATATATTTTAAAGAACCCTGTCGCACAAGATAACGGTTCTTGTTTGTGCTCCACACATGAGTAGGCTACCTGGTTTCCGGGATGTGTGTCGAATTCGTCTGTCTGCGACACAAGACGCCCATCTTGCAAGACCAAATATTTGCATTGAGTAATCCTTGCATGTTGCGGCCCATTTGAAGAATTCGGGCCTTTTGATCTGCAAGATGCTTCAGATATGCAGAGGAATCACTATATTCCTTTTTTGCTATACTGTCCTTCCTTACTCAAATGCTAATAATTGAACAATTCTCTCTTAAATAGTGAATTGACATTTTAGTTGTCATCACAGACCCCCTTTGCTGCTAGTTTAGTGCATACCATTATACTATGATTATGAATGGCAATTGAGTGGAAATTACCAATGCGATGAGGAAGTTAGTGAGTATAACGATCGTCATTCCTGTCGTCGTCGTCCCGTCCCCCAACGTAGTGGTGCGCAGACTAAACAATGTCACACAAGATTTTTCATAGGATGTCATAGGATGCCACCTTTCCAACAAGTCAGTTCATCCCGCCTAGTTAAATTAAGGTTAAATAGAGCTGCCCTGGTCAACTGTAAGTGCAGTTATTGTGAAGTGGAAACGTCTAGGAGCACCAACGGCTCAGCCGCGAAGTGGTAGGCCACACAAGCTCACAGAATGGGACCACCGAGTTCTGAAGTGAGTAAAAACCGTCCGTCCTCGGTTGCAACACTCACTACTGAGTTTCAAACTGCCTCTGGAAGCAGCTTCATGAAATGGGTTTCCATGGCCGAGCAGCCCAAGATCACCATGTTCAATGCCAAGCTGCGCCTGGAGTGGTGTAACGCTTGCTGCTATTGGACTCCGGAGAGATGGAAACACCTTCTCTGGAGTGTTGAATCACGCTTCACAATCTGGCATTCCGACAGACAAATCTGGGATTGGAGGGTGCCAGGAGAACGCTACCTGCCCCAATGCATAGTGCCAGCTGTAAAGTTTAATGGAGGAAGGATAATGGTCTGAGGTTGTTTATCATGGTTCGAGCTAGGCCCCTTGGTTCCAGTGAAGGGAAATCTTAATGCTACAGCATACAATGACATTCTACAATTTTGTGCTTCCAACTAGGAAAGGGGAAGGCCCTTTCCTATTTCAGCATGACAATGCCCACGTGCACAAAGCAAGGTCCATACAGAAATGGTTTGTCGAGATCAGTGTGGAAGAACTTGAATGGCCTGCACAGAGCTCTGACCTCAACCCTATCGAACACCTTTGGGATGACTGCGAGCCAGGCCTTAATCACCCAACATCCGTGCCCAACCTCACTAATGCTCGTGTGGCTGAATGGAAACAAGTCCCTACAGCAATGTTTGATCATCTACTGGAAAGTCTTCCCAGAAGAGTGGAGCAGCTAAGGGGTGACCAACTCCATATTAATGACCCTGATTTTGGAATGAGATGTTTGATGAGCAGGTGTCCACATACTTTTGGTCATGTAGTGTGTGTGTAGCCTATACATTTTGAATTCAATAACATTGCTTGTGAACTTCAGAGCTGTAACAATTTGATGCTTTGGTTAAAGGCTACAAACGCATACTAGTAGTAGTCGTCATCACCCATGCTCGAGAGTCTACACATTCTGGGTGATGTGATACAACATTATCATCACATTGGCGAGCTCTCATTGGCTCTTCCTGATCGCTGTTCAAAATCTTTCATTGCATATCTCACACTACAACAGCATTGCAGATTTTGTGCCGATAAAATCAAACATGTTTGAAAATATCCGTACTGCTCAAAGACTGGATCGGTAGCCCCTAGATTGTCTCTCTGACCCACTCACATTCAATGAGCGTCGGTGAGAGCCGCACGCCCCGAGTAGGCAACAACATCGGGATTTATTCTCTGATCTCAAACTAAATCGTGGCCAAAATCGTGTAGTGCATTCCCGGCTTAATGAAACTGTCGTCAGTGTGCAGCTAACAGGGTAGTTTCCTCCACTGTCCCTGTCCCCATACCAACTAGTGATCCTCTGATCGCAAACACTCGAACCCCCTTGACAACGTACCAACCAATTGAGCTTAAGAAAACGATCCAATTCGCTAGCTCCATTGGCACAATTGTAAGCTAGCTGTGGAGTGAGTTTAGGTCACATTCTTAACTCTGATAAACTAACAATTTTTTCTTAAAGCTCTCTACCTATCGCTCATATTTTCCTATTCCCCGCCTTTCTATCACTCCTCGCTCCCTTCCTCCTTTGATCCGGCAGGCATCAGAGGAGAGCTCACTGCGCGCTCTGGAGAGTCTCATGACAGAGTTCTTCCACAGCTGTACAACCAACGAGCGCAAGAGAGAGATTGGTGAGTGTGGCACTGGTGGTAGTACCGTGCCAAATTTGATATGGGTGCAGAAACTTGAATATTCAAAAGTATTGTTGTGCAACCATCAGAGCAAGTCTGGCCACCCTTTAAATTTAGCATTATAGTAGGATGGACCAGAGCCATGTACTGTGGTGCACTTGATATGTGATTTTAAAATTGTAATGGGTGCTGCTATGTTGGTTCAAAGTTCCATGATAATTGCATTCATTCAACTCTATTGTCATGGAACATTTGGTGGCGAAATAGTGGCCAGTTTGCAGAACTTTTTATATTTATTTGCTATGGATTTGCTATAGAGTGCGGATGCATTTTTAATTACAGATATATCCTCATATTTGTAAAGTAAAATAATTCAGTGCTGAGGCAAAAGGCTTGTAGTGAGGACGAAGGGCTACTACTCTGAACTGTGTTTGGTGAGCTTTCTGGCGCCCAGAGCTGCTGAGGCATCATCCAAGTGGGTGCTGCACATTGTGAAGGAGGAGAGGTCCAGTAGCTACACAACAGACTGGTTCCCAGAGTAGTCCTGCACTAGACTCATCAACTGTCGCCTTGACCATCTTCCTCTGATCATGTCATGAACTGTTTCTCTCCATCATTAGAGCATGCATGCACTCAGGTCAACCAATAGAGGCCAAGTCTAACTAGCTAAGCTTCTCATGATGATGTATTGCTTGTTTGTTTTTTGCATTTTAAGCTCTTTGACATTCTTATGAAAAGCACTATAGAAATGTTATTATATTTGTGAAAAGTTGTCATAATTACCTTTTTTATGTAAGCAATGACTTGAAATGACTCAAAATGTTTTATCATGTGCTTCCTTTATTTCTGCCCTTTCTGCAGAAGAGTTGCTGAATAACTTTGCTCAGCAGATGGGAGCTTGGCGCCACTGCTTGTACTTCCTCTCCAACACTCGCAACGAGTATGTGATGATGTACAGTCTCACAGTATTTGAGGTAAGTTAATTTGGTGAATGTTATGAATAGTCGAAATCAAATCAAATGTTATTGGTCACATACACATGGTTAGTAGATGTTAATGCAGGTGTAGCGAATTGCTTATGCTTCTAGTTCCGACAGTGCAGTAATATCTACCAAGTAATATCGAGCAATTTCACAACTAGCTAATACACCGAAATGTAAAGGGTTGTAATAAGAACATGTACATATAAATATATGGATGAGTGAAGGCCGAGCGCCATAGGCAAGATGCAATAGATGGTATAAAATACAGTATAAACATATGAGATGAGTAATGTAAGGTATGTAGACATTATTAAAGGGGATTTTTTTTTAAATGACTAGTGATCCATTTATTAAAGTGGCCAATGATTTCGAGTCTGTATGTAGGCAGCAGCCTCTCTGTTAGTGATGGCAGTTTAATAGTCTGATGGCCTTGAGATAGAAGCTGTTTTTTCAATCGGTCCCAGCTTTGATGCACCTGTACTGACCTCGCCTTTTGGATGCTAATGGGGTGAACAGGCAGTGGCTCGGGTGGTTGTTGTCCTTGATGATCTTTTTGGCCTTCCTGTGACATCAGGTGCTGTAGGTGTCCTGTAGTTTTCCCCCGTGATGCGTTGTGCAGACCTCACAACGCATCACCGTGTCCAAGAGTAATAAGAGCACAACATTACATAGCAATGGTGATTTTAATGGGGCTGCTTTCTGTTGATAAATAAACTCAAGAAATGTTCAGTACTTAATGCAGATGTCACACATTGACATTTTCAGAACATGAGATCTCGTGTTAAAGAAATCTCTTTGCTCGGAGATACAGGACTTTAAACTATAGTGTATTTGATACTAAACTAACATTGGCTAACCTGTTGATAGTTCAATTGGTAAAGCTGTATTTAAGGCTAAGCTTGTTGTGACATGGTAGTGGTGTGAAGCTTGATTAGATCAGTGGAAGGGTGACATGCTTTGTTTCTATGGGTTTTTGCAGCTATGGGCTACACTTTTTCAGAGTAGTAGTTTCCTGGGTGATGATTGTAGCGTCATAATTGGAATTTTGTATGTTGGTTTTGAATTTGTATTCTGTTTATTGGAACTTGTACTGTGTATGTTTTCAACATCACTTTGCTTGATGATCATAAGGGTCTCATGTTTCCATGGAAATGGGTCTCTCCAAGAGGTTCTTGGATTCATGTCCTTTGTGTAGGCTCATTGGTGTTTGATGACTGTTGTTGAATACATTAACGTTGTAGTCATTATGCAGATATATTTTTGGAACCTCCAAACAAGAAGTTCCCTCGTGGAAAATAAACTTACTCTAGTCTGTATTTTTATATGTGCATCAGTGCATGGCTGATTTCCTAACGTCGTTGAGTCAACTTACCTGGTAAAACAAGGCATGTCACAAATGAAACAATTTTCTTAGTTTAAACAATTTACATATCTATATTTTTCCGTTTAAACGATAAGAAAATTCATAAATGTGAATTCACAATGCAGCTGCCAGCAACGGTTTGGGTCTTCATCAACATCACTTTGCTTGATGATCATAAGGGTCTCATGTTTCCATGGAAATGGGTCTCTCCAAAAGGTTATTGGATTCATGTCCTTTGTGTAGGCTCATTGGTGTTTGTTCCTTTCAGATGGTTAAGCATTGCACCTGTACTAACATTACCTCAATTCCACCTCGCAAAGTTTGCATTTCCTTCTCGTTTAACTTCTTATAGTATTGCCTTACAGGACTTTGCTGCTGTCGCCTTTTTTCCAACTTAACAACAATGACTTAGTGGTGGTGAGTCGACTTCAAAATAATTGATTTCTCCCAGTGTCGACTCCCATTTCTAAGTGTCAAGATTCAATTCCACTATGAATAGACTCCCAAGATTCTGTATTTTTGGACAGAGGAGACTGATTAGTTGCCGTGCTTTCGAGAACACAAACATTCACATCTTTCCTAGCGAGCTAGCAAGGGATGGAGAGAGATGGGCACAGTATAGGCAGGTTGTCTGCATAGTGGCCGGTCTGAATCGTGCACTAGTTCTATCGACAATCAAAAGCTGTATCTCGCAATTCACGCAATGTTTTTAACTTCAGTAAAGCAGAGCCCATTAATGAATAGGCTAGGATATTGAGATGAGCGAGATGCAATGCTGCTCTCACAGTCACACAAAGTATCTGCACATGTGCATGGGTTCACTTCAAGCTCACTTCACGCTCTTCACCGTATCATTAAATTGATCACTAACAGTTTGAAGCTGAGCCATTTGCTCGTTCTCTGCTGCGCAGTACAGTCATATCGGACTAAGATAATAACATGGTGTCAGAAGTGCTTCAACCTTGTCAAATGTAAGACCGAAGAGATTATTTCAAGGAGTATTTCAAGGAATAATGTTCCTTGAGTTTAGACTGACGAAAAGTAGCCAACTGCTCTCTCTCTCGTCATTGAGTTGAGCACCCCAATCGGAGCCATTGTAGGGCTTAAAATGCGTGCCTGTGCAGGGCTCTACGTGGTATCCAAGGCACAAAAACAGCGGCGAAGTGCAGCCTCTTACTTTCTGCATGTACGTGATATCGCAGAGTATAACTTTAGATGACACAGCTTTCCCCAGGCCTTTTATATCCTATCGTCTAGTTAGGCTGTAACACAGAAAATAATGTTTAGTGTTAACTGCACTGTGATTTTAAATGTTGTTAATGTTAAGGATCCCAATTTAGTTTTAACATTCAAACATTCACACCTCTTGTAAAAATGGTATATTTAAAAAAAATTATAATATTATATGGTCTAGGCTCGAGAAACAGACTGCCGGATCATTTTCTTATTAGATGAAGCAAAAATTGAAGACAATTTGAAGACAATTTCCATCACTAATGCTTCATGAACTTTGGTGATAGCTTTTTAATGAAGAACTCTTTTGGGGATTGGGATGAGTCTGCATCTTGTGGTCAGCCCTGGGGCCTGTGGCAATATATCTTGATAAAAAGCTGTTGCTTTTGTTCATGATTTTCGAAAGTGTGCCGCCGTCGATATTAAACATGCCATAACACAGGATTTTCTCTTAACATTCTTATGACCTGTTCAGTGTTTTCTGAAACTGTGTTATGGGTACCTCTTTGGGTTCTAGGAGAGAGTGTCTGCAATGTAAGGTTATGTAGGCCTTTGCAATTGTTTCTGTAGCCTACAGTATATTATTAAAGGGATACTTTTGGATTTTGGCCATGAGGCCCTTTATCTACTTCCCCAGAGTCTGATGAACTCATTGATACCATTTTTTTTAAAGAAAGTTAGATGTAGTTTCATGAGCCAATGCTGACTCTGGGGAAGTAGATAAAGGGCCTCATTGCCAAAATCCAAAAGTATCCCTTTAATATTTTTTCTCTCACTGTGATTTATAATTATGAACGTCACTAAAAGCCCAAAGATATAAGCTGTCCTCCATAACGGTTCATAAGTGTTATTAAGCGTCATAGCATGTGTCATAACTTGCCAAATATATATTATGACAATATCATTTCTTGTGTATGTGACTTTGGGTGTCTTGAAAAGCACTTAAAATGAAATGTATTATTATAATGCAATAAGTGCATATATTCATGCATTGTGACATATTGCGGTATTCTGATTTATAACGGCTGCATAATAATGTCAAGAGTACTTCCATGGCACATGTAAAAACTGTCAGAAAACATGTTGGACAGATCATAATGTTGCAACATTTTAGGATTTTATGATCGTGTTACGATGCAGAACAGTAATTAATGGCTAACCCCACCCCAGGCTTCTCACAATGTACACCTTTTCCAAAAAGTTTTAAAATTATCTGTTAAAATGAGAATTTCCCTCAACCCATAGTCATTTTATAACCCTGGTTATTGTTAACACATTGATATTAGACATGTACCCAACCTAGTGGTGTGTTGCTGATGACTGGAATTAATATGCAATAGCAAGAGAAGACACCCTACACTTTGAGTCTCAGCTATCACATTATAGGCCTAATTATGGTTATAAGTTATAAGTGTTTGGCTAGTTCAAATAAAGTTATGCAAAGTGGTTGTCATAACACCTGAAAATCTACCCATTGTTGCCTTTTCAGAACCTGGTCAATAAGATGTGGCTGGGAGTAGCCTCGCAGGACAAAATGGAGATCCGTAGCTGCCTGCCCAAGCTGTTGCTGGCCCAGCACAAAGCTCTGCCCTTCTTCATACGCAACAAACTCTGTAAAGTCATAGTGGATATTGGTCGCCAGGACTGGCCCATGTTCTACCATGATTTCTTCACCAACACCCTTCAGGTGAGCCCTAAACCTAACTCAAGTTGTTGCATATCAGGAAGGAATAGGCGGCCCCACAGGTTTTCTGAGCCAAAAAATACATTCATAGTTGAGTGGATAAACATTAAGAACAACTCCCTAATATTGAGCTGCAAACCCCCCCTCCTTTCACAAACCGCCTCAATTTCAGGGGATGCACTCTACAAGGTGTCAAGCGTTACATTGGGATGCTGGCTCATGTTGACTCCAATGCTTTCCACAAGTTGGCTGGATGTTCTTTGGGTGGTGGACTATTCTTGATAAACTGTTGAGTGTGAAAAACCCAGCAGCATCGCAGTTCTTTACACAAACTGGTGCGCCTTGCACCTACCTACTACCATACCCTGTTTAAAGGCACTTAACCTTTGTCTTGACCATTCACCCTCTGAATGGCACACAACCTGTCAACCTGTCTCCTCCCCTTCACCTACACTGATTTGAAGTAGATTTAACAAGTGACATCAATAAGGGATCATAGCTTTCACCTGGATTCACCTGGTCAGTCTATGTCAAGGAAAGAGCAGGTGTTCTTAAAGTTTTGTACTCTGTGTATCCGTTTGGGCCTCATGCGGTCAATTTGCAGTGTACAAATGTTTTATGTTCCGACCATCCGCTCAAGGAAAGAAACGCCCCAATGGCTGAATGTAATTGTGACCACTGGAATAGGGGGAACTCTTGGTCACAATTAACAACTTCATACTTTATTTATCTAAATATTAAAATCACGATGTTTAGGCTGTCAATGGCCTTCATCAGAATGTTGCATATCAACACGTATACTCAGGCTGACTGGCTCTTGTTCAGGTAAATGAGAAATAAGTGCACTCAGGCTATCCGGAAGGCCAAAGTTAGTTACTTTAAGGAGCGGTTCTCTTTCTGTGGGTCTAACCCCAAGAAGTTCTGGAAAACGGTTAAAGACCTGGAGAATAAACCCTCCTCCTCACAGCTGCCCATGTCCCTTAACGTTGATGATGTGGTTGTTACTGACAAGAAGCACATGGCTGAGCTCTTTAATCATCACTTCATTAAGTCAGGATTCCTATTTGACTCAGCCATGCCTCCTTGCCTGTCCAACATTTCCTCATCTCCCACCCCTTCTAATGCGACAAGCCCCGATGCTCCTCCCTCTTTTTCCCCCGCTACAAAGTTTCTCCTTGCAGGCGGTCACTGAATCTGAGGTGCTAAAGGAGTTCCTTAAACTTGACCCAAATAAAACATCTGGGTCAGATGGTTTAGTCCCTTTAAGTTTGCTGCCTTGATCATCGCCAAGCCTTTACCTGACCTTTTTTAACCTGCCGCTCAATTCTGGGGTTCCCATTGCTTGGAAGGCAGCCACGGTTCATCCTTTATTTAAAGGGGGAGATCAAGCTGATCCTAACTGTTATAGGCCTATTTCTATTTTGCTCTGTTTATCAAAAGTGTTGAATAACTTGTCAATAATCAACTAACTGGCTTTCTGGATGTCTATAGTTTTCACTTATTTCGCTGCAGCTAGCGACTGGAACGAGCTGCAACAAACACTTACACTGGACAGTTTTATCTCAACGTGATGTATTGTGATCTACCTTCTTGTCCTTTGTGCTGCTGTCTGTACCCAACAATGTTTGTACCTTGTTTTGTACTGCTTCCATGTTGGTCTGCTGCCATGTGTTGCTACCATGCTGTGTTGTCTTTAGGTCTCTCTTTATGTAGTGTTGTCTCGTCGTGATGTGTGCTTTGCCTTTTGGTAGACCGTCATTATAAATAAGAATTTGACATCTCTCAACTGTTTTAGCATCTGCAAATTGTGCATGGAGAGCACTTGGCTGCAATCCACGATTTCATTCATTTGCTTGACAGGCTAAAAATTAATTTCTGGTAAACAATTAATTACCTTATTGCAATAGTTTTTGAATAAAATGGTCTAAAAATAAATCAATTTCTCAAGCAAGAATTTTGCTAGGACTGTCTGGGCGTGGTCTGAGTGAGCAGGGGAAAACTGAAAACTAGCTCTTATTGGCAGAGAAGTTCAGAATAGGGCTGTTGCAGTGACCGTATTACCGCCACACCAGCAATCACAAGTTATAAAGGCAGTCAAATTCCACATGAACACTTAGTCACGGTAATTAGGCTTCTCCAAGCTCTGATGCTGATGGTCATTAGCAGCCTACCAAACTTGCTAACTGCCTGGTACTCAGCACTCTATTGTCCATTTAATCACTGCAAATGCAATTGAAAATCTAATCAAACACTTCATGAGAGCTCATGTTGCACAACATTTCTATAAGCTATGCAATTGTGGGATGGAGTGATGGCCTCTATTAAAAATAGGAGGACCCCATCAGCTTTCTATAGAGGCTAGGCCTACTATATTTATTTATTCATCAACTTTCCTAATATTAAACACTCTGCTTGTCTTTACTACAGGAGTATAGCCCACCTGCCTGGCATGAAAATGAACCACGGGAAAAGTGTTCTCCATTCGCTATTTAAGTGCATACACAACATGTATTTTTTCCCTGCTGCCCCTGTTTCGAGACAGGTGCATGATAATGGTCCATTCTAAATCCCCAAAATATTCTCACAAATGTTATTTTGTATATTTAAAGACCAGATTAAATCAAGAATAGTCTAATGGGTGACAATATTAGCACTTGTGAATGATGCCCAGTATAAGGTAAGAAACAATGTTTTTTTTTTTTGTGCTTTTTTGAATCATAGTCACACACCTCATTTAGCCTAGCCCATAGGCCTATATGTTTTGATAAGGTTTGTATCACAACTAAAGTGGACAAATTAAGCACATGAATCTGCTTTACAAGTTGTGTAGAGCCTAACTGACATACATAAGCAGTGCATGAGTTTTAAGTTTGGGGAAGATAAGTTTCACCATAAAAATGCACCTTTTATAAAAATGTTCCTTTATAATAAAAGCATTACATGCATAGTCACATTTGCAGTCACTTTTGATAATGGTGTTTTCCCGCTAATGGAACATTTGCGCTTATAGCCTACTGCCATGTGTGCATTGCTGTTCTTATAATGTGAAGAAATAGCCTAATCGTTTAGCAATGTTTTAAGCTAAAAGCTACATTTTTCTTAATATCATGCTTCTTTAGACCTGTCTAAAATAATGGATTTATTGTGAAAGTGTTGGCTATATTACATGGATTTATTAGACTTTTAAAAATGTTGACGTTCCAAAAGTCTGCATCGGGGGCTTGTAGGCTGTGTGGAAGCCAGGCGATGCAAAATGTTCATGAACGGTCAATTAACTTGAGACCAACAGTTATTTGCTTGACAATCACCGGCTGACGGAATTCCATGACCACCACAGCCCTAGTTCAGAACGCTTTTTGTTATTGGTCTATTAACTAATTCAGGTGACGTCACCAGGCAAGCCGACACTCCACCCATGCAAAGCCTGCTGATTTAGAAGGTCCTGTGAAGATTGTATTTTCAACCAGCAACTGTCAGGAAATAATAATTCTATTTTTCACACTTTTACAGTGTTAGTTTCATCAACTGTTGTACAATATCTAAAACACAGGGAAAAACTGAATTTTGACTGCTCCGGGCCTTAAACATTTGCATTGGCCATTGGAAGCCTTTATTACGGGTTATCATCCCCATGTCATCATCCAGTCCTATACAAACACTATGTACAGTTGCAGTACAGTGCTGAGAAAGTTTGTGAACCCTTTAGCATTTTCTGTATTTCTGCAGACTGGAATATGTTCCGGGATTCTTCCTATGCCATTGAGGAGTACTCCACATCAGTCATTGGCTATATCAATAAGTGCATTGATGACGTCGTGTCCACAGTGACCAAACGTACATACCCCAACCAGAAACCATGAATTACAGGCAACATCCGCACTGAGCTAAATGCTAGAGCTGCCGCTTTCAAGGAGCGGGACTCTAACCCGGAAGCTTATAAGAAATCCCGCTATGCCCTCCTGCAAACCATTAAACAGGCAAAGTGCCATTACCGGACTACAATCGAATTGTACTGCACCGGCGCTCGTCGGATGTGGCAGGGCTTGCAAACCATTAGACTACAAAGGGAAGCACAGCCGAGAGCTGCCCAGTGACACGAGCCTACCAAACAAGCTAAACTACTTCTATGCTCGCTTCAAGGCAAATAACACTGAAACATGCATGAGCACACTAGCTGTTCTGGAAGACTGTGGTTACGCTCCACAGCCAATGTAAGACCTTAAACAGGTCAACATTCACAAGGCCGCTGGGCCAGACTGATTACCAGGACGTGTATTGCGAGCATGCGCTGACCAATTGGCAAGTGTCTTCACTGACATTTTCAATCTCTCCCTGTCCGATTCTGTAATACCAACATGTTTTAAGCAGATCACCATAGTCCCTGTGTCCAAAAACACTAAAGTAACCTGCATAACCCGTAGCACTCACATCTGTAGCCATGAAGTGCTTTGAAAGGCTGGTCATGGCTCACATCAACACCATTATCCCAGAAACCCTAGACCCACTCCAATTTGCATACCGCTCTAACAGATCCACAGATGATGCAATCTCTATTGCACTCCACACTGCCCTTTCCCACCTGGACAAAAGGAACATCTTTGTGAGAATGCTATTCATTGACTACAGCTCAGCGTTCAACACCATAGTGCCCTCAAAGCTCATCACTAAGATAAGTACCTGGGGACTAAACACCTCCCTCTGTAACTGGATCTTGGACTTCCTGGCTGCCTTCAGGTGGTAAGGGTAGTTATCTACACATCCGCCACGTGGATCCTCAACACGGGGGCCCCTCAGGGGTGCGTGCTCAGTCCCCTCCTGTACTCCCTGTTCACTCATGACTGCACGGCTCCAATACCATCATTAGGTTTGCAGATGACACAACAGAAGTAGGCCTGTTCACCGACAACAACGAGACAGCCTATAGGGAGGTCAGAGACCTGGCCGTGTGGTGCCAGGACAACAACCTCTCACTCAACATGATCGAGACAAAGGAGATGATTGTGGACTACAGGAAAAAGAGGACAGAGCACAACCCATTCTCATTGATAGAGCTGCAGTGGAACAGGTTGAGAGCTTCAAGTTCCTTGGTGTCCACATCACCAACAAACTGACATGGTCTAAGCACACCAAGAAAGTTGTAAAGAGGGCACGACAAAACCTATTCCCCTCAAGAGACTGAAAAGATTTGTCATGGGTCCTCAGATCCTCAAACACTTCTACAGCAGCACCGTCGAGAGCATCTGGTTGCATCACTGCCTGGTGAGGCAACTGCTCAGCCTCTAACCACAAGGCACTACAGAGGGTAGTGTGTACGGGCCAGTACATCACCAGGGCCAAGCTTCCTGCCATCCAGGACCTCTATACCAGGCGGTGTCAGAGGAAGGCCCTACAAATTGTCAGACTCCAGCCACCCTAGTCATAGATTGTTCTCTCGGCAAGCGGTACCGGAGCGCCAAGTCTAGCTCCAAGAGGTTTCTAAACAGCTTATACCCACAAGCCATAAGACTCCTGAACATCTATTCATCCACAGGTACATCTCCTATTGACTCAAATAATGTCAATTAGCCTATCAGGAGCTTCTAAAGCCATGACATCGTTTTCTGGAATTTTTAAAGCTGTTTAAAGGCGCAGTCAACTAAGTGTATGCAAACTTCTGACCCACTGGAATTGTGATACAGTGAAAATTATAAGTGAAATAATCTGTCCGTAAACAATTGTTGGAAAAATTACTTGTCATGCCTAAAGTAGATGTCTAAACTGACTTGTGTATAGTATATTGCTTTTCAATAAGTATATTTATTGGGTGTTTTAGCAAATGCATGCTGACATAAGTACAATTTAGACATACTAACAGTAACAATAAATGAACATACACAAGGTACAGTATTGAGGTATGCCATTTAAAGAATTTAAGATTTTCCAAGTGACAGTCACAATCAGATTGATGTACATTTAATGTACATTTAGTTGCTTATATTTTTTGTTCATAAGTGAGGCCACCCATTCCTTGTCTCTGGACAGGTGCACTGATTGGTTTGATTCAAATAATGTTGGTGTGTGTGCGCGTTTTGTTTTTGCTGTGATCGTGTGTATAATTCGTAGTTCTACTACTTTAGGATTATTTTTAATTTTTTAACCTTTATTTAACTAGGCAAGTCAGTTAATAAATTCTTATTTACAATGACGGCCTACCCCGGCCAAACCCTAATGACGCTGGGCCAATTGTGCTCAGGCCTATGGGACTCCAAATCACAAACGATTGTGGTACAGCCTGGAAGCAAATCACGGTCTGTAGTGACCCCTCTAGCACTGAGACGCTGTGCCACTCGGGAGCCCAAATAAAAAGGCTACAGAATGCACTTTTGCTGTGATGTTATCACAAATTGATGTGTGTGTGTTACTGCAGCTGATCCAGTCTCCTACCATGGCCTCTCTGGGACTAGTTTTGCTCAAGACCACATCCGAGGAGATGGCGTGCCCACGGGAGGATTTGAGCGTGGCACGGAAAGACGAACTGCGCAAACTGTTACTGGAGCAGGTCCCCACAGTGCTGGGATTACTGACAGGTGAGCAACTTCGCCCATTCATTACATTGGGAAGTTGGGAGGTGAAACGCTGGCCCGTTACCCAAGCGGAGCGGTTCGCAGTGTTCATGCACGTTGGCACTGCTTAGATGGCAAAAGTTGAGAAATTAAACTAAGCTGCACTTAAGTTATTCAGCCAAAATTGAGTAGGAGGTGCCATGGCTAAAGCAGTCTGGCTTGCTCTGTAAAACTTGCGCAGCACATAGATTTTTTGGGGGGGGTGCATTATGGCCACAAAGGGGATCCCGCCATGAAATAATCAAGTGCTTGTCAAATTGTGAATGAGAGACTTTTGGAGTGTGTATTGCCTGCGCAAAAAACAGCGGAGCTCGTGCCTTTCAAGCGACTTAAAAAAAAAAGTCTCGTCATGCAGCCTTACAATGTATTAAAAATCTAAACATATAGCCCAACATTTGTACAACTAAAGTTACATTAATAACTCAAAATTAAGCATATAGGAATACCTATTTCTTTGTTAACTGCTCTACACAGAATAGCCGCATGTGGGCACTCCCTCAAATCGTTGGGAGAAAAGATTTATATTTTATTCAGCTTTGTTCAGTTGTATTTTTCATACTATAAAATAATTTAACATAATGCCATGGAATTATAAGGAAATGTTGTCTGCTAAATAAACAAATGTAGCCCACAGCCATTTGGCATAGCCACATCAGCACCTAACATAAGGACAACTGAGTATGCTATTAATTTATTCTGAAAAAGATAACATTTTCTTCATATCATGCTTCTTTTGACCGGTCTAAAATAAATAATGGATTTATTGGGAATGTATGGGATATATTACATGGATTTATTAGACTTTTTAAAATGTTGATGTTCCAAAAGTCTGCATCAGGTGCTTGTAGACTATTTGTGGAAGCCAGGAGATACTCAATGATTGTTAATTAATGGTCAATTACCATGAGACCGACAGTTATTTGCTTGACAATCACCGGCAGTCAAAATTTCGTGACCGCTACAGCCCTAGTGCTGACTGAACACATTTGTCCAAGAGGAAGATGAGTTCTTGCTGGCTATCATTAACAAGTGTTGACACCTCAGTCAGTTCCCATGGCGTTTAGAACTTCTTCTTTTTTTTCTTCACAGTGCAGTGCATTTTAAATGCTCCTTGCTTGATGTGATGCGTGCCAGTACAGAATCCTTTGGTTCTATCAATAGCATGCTTCCAGTTACAGTGCCTTCAGAAACTATTCACATACCTTTACCTTTTCCACATTTTGTTACAGCCTGAATTTAAAATAGATTAAATGTAGATTTTAAAAAAAATTGTCACTGGCACAATAGCCCATTACGATTTTTTTTTTGTAAACACAATACCCGATCATGTCAGTGGGATTATGTTTTTCTTCTTTTTTTTTACATTCATTAAAAATGAAAAGCTTAAATGTCTTCAGTCTAATTATTCAACACCTTTTATTATGGCAAGCCTAAATAAGTTCAGGAGTAAAAATATTTAACAAGTCACATATGCGTTTGTGTTCTAACAAGTCACATAATAAGTTAAACAGATTCAACCACAAAGGCCAGGGAGGTTTTCCAATGCCTCGCAAAGTAGGGCACCTACAGTGCCTTGCGAAAGTATTCGGCCCCCTTGAACTTTGCGACCTTTTGCCACATTTCAGGCTTCAAACATAAAGATATAAAACTGTATTTTTTGTGTGAAGAATCAACAACAAGTGGGACACAATCATGAAGTGGAATGACATTTATTGGATATTTCAAACTTTTTTAACAAATCAAAAACTGAAAAATTGGGCGTGCAAAATTATTCAGCCCCCTTAAGTTAATACTTTGTAGCGCCACCTTTTGCTGCGATTACAGCTGTAAGTCGCTTGGGGTATGTCTCTATCAGTTTTGCACATCGAGAGACTGAAATTTTTTCCCATTCCTCCTTGCAAAACAGCTCGAGCTCAGTGAGGTTGGATGGAGAGCATTTGTGAACAGCAGTTTTCAGTTCTTTCCACAGATTCTCGATTGGATTCAGGTCTGGACTTTGACTTGGCCATTCTAACACCTGGATATGTTTATTTTTGAACCATTCCATTGTAGATTTTGCTTTATGTTTTGGATCATTGTCTTGTTGGAAGACAAATCTCCGTCCCAGTCTCAGGTCTTTTGCAGACTCCATCAGGTTTTCTTCCAGAATGGTCCTGTATTTGGCTCCATCCATCTTCCCATCAATTTGAACCATCTTCCCTGTCCCCGCTGAAGAAAAGCAGGCCCAAACCATGATGCTGCCACCACCATGTTTGACAGTGGGGATGGTGTGTTCAGGGTGATGAGCTGTGTTGCTTTTACGCCAAACATAACGTTTTGCATTGTTGCCAAAAAGTTCAATTTTGGTTTCATCTGACCAGAGCACCTTCTTCCACATGTTTGGTGTGTCTCCCAGGTGGCTTGTGGCAAACTTTAAACGACACCTTTTATGGATATCTTTAAGAAATGGCTTTCTTCTTGCCACTCTTCCATAAAGGCCAGATTTGTGCAATATACAACTGATTGTTGTCCTATGGACAGAGTCTCCCACCTCAGCTGTAGATCTCTGCAGTTCATCCAGAGTGATCATGGGCCTCTTGGCTGCATCTCTGATCAGTCTTCTCCTTGTATGAGCTGAAAGTTTAGAGGGACGGCCAGGTCTTGGTAGATTTGCAGTGGTCTGATACTCCTTCCATTTCAATAGTATCGCTTGCACAGTGCTCCTTGGGATGTTTAAAGCTTGGGAAATCTTTTTGTATCCAAATCCGTCTTTAAACTTCTTCACAACAGTATATCGCACCTGCCTGGTGTGTTCCTTGTTCTTCATGATGCTCTCTGCGCTTTTAACGGACCTCTGAGACTATCACAGTGCAGGTGCATTTATACGGAGACTTGATTACACACAGGTGGATTGTATTTATCATCATTAGTCATTTAGGTCAACATTGGATCATTCAGAGATCCTCACTGAACTTCTGGAGTTTGCTGCACTGAAAGTAAAGGGGCTGAATAATTTTGCACGCCCAATTTTTCAGTTTTTGATTTGTTAAAAAAGTTTGAAATATCCAATAAATGTCGTTCCACTTCATGATTGTGTCCCACTTGTTGATTCTTCACAAAAAAATACAGTTTTATATCTTTATGTTTGAAGCCTGAAATATGGCAAAAGGTCGCAAAGTTCAAGGGGGCCGAATACTTTCGCAAGGCACTGTATTGGTAGATGGGTAAAAAAAAAAAAAAAGCAGACATTGAATATCCCTTTGAGCATGGTGAAGTTATTTATTATACTTTGGATGGTGTATAAATACAACCAGTCACTACAAAGATGCATAACTCAGTTGCTGGAGAGGAAGGAAACCACTAATGGATTTCACCATAAGAGTAATGGTGACTTTAAAACAGAGTTTAAAGGCTGTAATGGGAGAACTGAGAATGGATCAACAACATTAGTTACTTCACAAAATAAACCTAATTGACAGAGTGAAAGAAGGAAGCCTGTCTAGAATAAAAATATTCCAAAACATGCATCCTGTTCGCAACAGTAACACTGCAAAAAATGTGGAAAAGTCATTTACTTTTCGTCCTGAATACATTTTATGTTTGTGGAAAATCTAATACAACACATTAGAGTATGACTACATCATTTCCATGCATAGTGGTGGCTGCATCATGTTATGCAGAGTTTTTCAGAACACAAAAGAAACGGGATGGAGCTAAGCACAGACTAAATCTTAGTAGAAAACCTGGTTGTCTGCTTTCCACCAGACACTGGGAGATGAATTCACCTTTCATCAGGATAATAACCTAAAACACAAGGCCAAATCTACACTGGTGTTGCTTACCAAAAAGACTGTGAAAGTTCCTGAGTGGCCGAGTTACAGTTTTGAATTAAATCTGCTTGAACATCTATGGCAAGACCTGAAAATTGTTGTCCAGCAATGATCAACAACCAATTTAACAGAGCTTGAAGAATTTTAAAAAGAATAATGGGCAAATGTTGCACAATCCAGGTGTGGTGATTCTAACATTGACCCAGGAAGTTGAATATTTATCTACTCAAGATATATTAGTGTTATTTTTTTCTCACAAATGTATTTTGTGGAGATTGTTGACATGAAATGGTATGGCATAGTGGGTTGTGGGGAAGTTGAAGCTCATCTACTGCATTTCTACACAATAAAACAAAAACCTCTAATGCTATTTGGAGAACAGCAAAAACAAACAAATGACCCCAGACATTTGTTATCAGCACAATATAAAATGTAAAGGTCTGTGGAAAGGCATATACAACGTCAACCAGTACTAAAACTGATCATAAATTGAGTCCTTTACCTGTGGAACGGTAAAACATCAAATGCTGACAATTTTTTTCACCATAAAATTGCGCCTTTATAATAAAGATTGCATGCATCTAAAATCGCATTTGCAGACTAATGTAATATAGGCTACGATTCCTAATTTGAGTATATTGCATAGCCATAATTTAGGCTAATAATTTAAGTCACTGCAAGACACAGTTCTGAACAATGCCTTCCTTAGGGCGTAGGGACAGAGTAGGCCTAATCAAAGACCTTTCTTTTCCTTTCATAGCACGGGAAAAATGTGGCATTTTATAAACCCGAACCGATCGCTCCTACAGAGTGAGTTACATGGCTATGGCTTGCTATATAAGACAGGCATCGAGGCATTGTTACTGTTTGATTGAACATTCAAATGGGCAAAACGGGGGACCTAAGTGACTTTATTAAATGCAACCATCTAGGGCTGCGAAAAGGGGGAGACGCACATTTTACAATGCATCCATCTTACCTGGAGGAGGAAATTATTGTCCGAAATTATTGTCCCAATCTACGATTGTATTTAGAAATACTGTGTAGTCCTATTTAACTGCTTTTCACTTGCCCAAATTGCGAGCTTAAAACAATCCACAGCTATTTTTTTTAATGTGGCCAGGTCATGCTCTCTGGGTAAGTATTTAGAATGATTTATTAATGTATAGGCACGACATATTTAAAGCAATCCGTGCACTGCCTAAACGGCTGACTGGCAAAGCAAACTCTGGAATGGTCTCTGCTCTCCTTTTTAAGCATTCTAGTACAGTTAAATAGTTAACACACACATGGACGCAGCTATCTAAGGCACTGCATCTCAATGCAAGAGGCGTCTCTACAGTCCCTGGTTCGAGTTCAGGCTGTATCACATCTGGCCGTGATTGGGAGTCCCATAGGGCGGCCCACAAATTGGCCCAGCCTCCCCGGGTTTGGCCAGGTTAGGCCGTCATTGCAAATAAGAATTAGTTCTTAACTGACTTGCCTGGTTAAATAAAGGTTACACACACACTACACTGACCAAAAAGTAATTTTGTTGGCATTTACATGTGTCCCCATTACCAGTAAAACATAATCAAAACCCATTTCTTTCACTTACTTGCTGTGCTGTTTCATTGTTCATATGTTCAGTCGTTTCATTCTCTATCAGGATTTCTATGGAACGCCGTTTGGGTCTTTGCGTGTCAAAAAAGATGCACGTCTAATAACACTATTTGACGTATCAAATAAACTTGTTGACCAATCAGGACCTGAAATGACTGCACGTCACATAATAAATTAATGCGTTCATAAAAATTGTACGTAGTAATTACACTGTCACTCATATTTCATATGTCACAACGATTCATCGATACGTATGCTATAATGCTGGTAAAGGTGTCTGGCGCACCTACAGTGCTGGTCATAAAAAAAGCTAGCTAGCTCATGGATGCAAACAATGTTCTTCCCCAAAAACATAGCAAATAATAATCTGTTTCAGTAGCTGTTGTTAGCTAGCTAACTATATAGCTAGGTGTCATCTAAAATAACCCTGATTTATAAGACCGTTCTATTTTGATTAATGGTGGTCGGACTCATCTATGTGAAGCTAGCCACAGTAAGAAGTAGGCACAATAGTGGACTTTGCGGTTAGCCTTCAAAATAAAAGTATGTCATTGACGGTAATGCAAATTAATACAAATAGTAGAATTATGCCATAATTGAATATATCCTGCTAAACAAGGTTGGAATGTTATATAAAATCAACAAAATACTAATTTGTTAATTAGTTGCATTTGAGGCATGTTACCCCATTTCATTGATCCCCAATCCTTAGGTAAAGCTGCACAGTGCAATATTAATGTCAATAGGCTGACTGGGGAGGTGATGTCACAGTCCCCCGATAAGAGCTACAACGCTAATATTTGCATCAACTCTTCACAGTTGTGTTCTGTGGGTGTTACCGAGTAGACTGAAACCCCATTTCATTGCTTCATATTCCAACCTTGTTTAAAATGATCAAGACTTAATATGGCATGATTCCACCAATTGTAACCTTCTGCATCACTTTCAAAGAGGTACTTTTATTTTGAAGGTGAACTGCAAATTCCACTATTGTGGCTAATCCTTATTGTGGCGAGCTTCACAACACATCACCCGGTCAGGAATTTTTTGCTAATATCGTCCGATTCCGATATGTTCACTGATATATCGTGCATCCCTAATATAAACTCATTAAAAAAAGAAACGTCCCTTTTTCAGGCCCCTGTCTTTCAAAGATAATTAGTAGAATTTCAAATAATAACTTAACTTAACTTCATTGTAAAGGGTTTAAACACTTTCCCATGCTTGTTCAATGAACCATAAACAATTAATGAACATGCACCTGTGGAATGGTCATTAAGACGCTTGCAGACGGTAGGCAATTAAGGTCACAGTTATGAAAACTTAGTAGAAAGGCCTCTTCAGTGTCCTGACTCTGAAAAACACCAAAAGAAAGATGCCCAGTGTCCCTGCTCATCTGCGTGAACGTGCCTTAGGCATGCTGCAAGGAGGCATAAGGACTGCAGACGTGGCCAGGGCAATAAATTGCGTTGTCCGTACTGTGAGACGCCTAAGACAGCGCTACAGGGAGACAAGACAGACAGCTGATTGTCTTCGCAGTGGCAGACCACGTGTAACAATACCTGCACAGGATCAGTACATCCGAACATCACACCTGACAGGTACAGGATGGCAACAACAACTGCCCGAGTTACACCAGGAACGCACAATCCCTCCATCAGTGCTCCGACTGTCCGCAATAGGCTGAGAGAGGCTGGGCTGAGGACTTGTAGGCTTGTTGTGCCTATGGGCACGAACCCACCGTCGCTGGACCAGACAGGACTGGCAAAAAGTGCTCACCGGGGGTGATGGTCGGATTTGCATTTATCGTCGAAGGAATGAGCGTTACACCGAGGGCTGTACTCTGGAGCGGGATCAATTTGGAGGTGGAGGATCCGTCATGGTCTGGGGCGGTGTGTCGCTGCATCATTGGACTGAGCTTGTTGTCATTGCAGGCGATCTCAACGCTATGCGTTACAGGGAAGACATCCTCCTCCCTAATGTGGTAGACCCTTCCTGCAGGCTCATCCTGACAAGACCCTCCAGCAAGACCCCCCCCCCCCCCCCCCCCCCCCAGAAATGTCCGGGAACATGCAGGTGCCTTGGTGGAAGAGTGGGGTAACATCTCACAGCAAGAAGTGGCAAATCTGGTGCAGTCCATGAGGAGGAGATTGACCATGCAGCACCCAGATGCACAATGCACTTCTCTCTCCAGAATGCACTCTCTCCTGCCAATTTATGCACATTCATTGTTTCTTAACTGCATTGTGTGAATTGTTTGCGTTTGTTAGTCTATATCAATTCCCTATTACTTACTGTATTTGACATCATTCCACTAATTCCGCTCTAGTCATTACTATGAGCCCATTCTCCCAAATTAGGTTGCCACCAACCTGTGAACTTTACTACCCCCCTCTCTTTCTCCCCACATCGCTCTCTCTGTTCTGTGGATTCTAGTGGTGTGATATGTGCACATCCATAATATCACTTCTCTACATTTCTACCCTGCAGGTATCCTGGAGACGATTTGGGATAAGCACAGTGTTACGGCTGCCACCCCCCCTCCCTCTCCCACCTCAGGAGAAAGCGGTGAGAATGTGGGCTATAAATCAGGGGGCACATTTCATTCCAGAAAGTTGTTCACACCCTTTACGGATCTGATTAGATTGTATAGGTTATGCTACTGCTTTCACCCACCCAGTCATCTTAGATCTACAAGGGGGAGTGAACAATGGGGGAGGAGAGGAGACAACTGTGCTAAGTGTGTTTGTGAAGGTTGTATGACAATGTGTGTCTATTTGAGAGGGGGAGCGGGACTGGGAGAAATTATGTTAACCCGGCCTCTCATTTGTCCTCGTCCCCCCTCCCTTTAAGCAGAGTTGCTGGGCAGTCTATTGCAGGGCACCCATTACTCCAAGCTGCTATCCCAGCCCATCCCAGCACTGGATGATGACAGTCAACAGTTGTGCTCCCTAGCTCTGGAGTGTTTGGCCCATCTATTCAGCTGGATCCCCCTTTCTACCAGCATCACCCCTTCCCTCCTCGCCTCTATCTTCCACTTTGCCCGTTTTGGCTGTGACCTGCGGGTCAAGCCCAAGACTCCCCCTTCCATCTACTCGTCGTGCTCGTCCAATGGCGAGCATGCTCCCCCTGCCAATGGCGGAGGTCGGCCCGGGCATCAGATGGGCGGCAGCGGGCAGGTGGACAGGTCGCGGCTGGGAGTGCTGGCCATGACGTGCATCAACGAGCTGGTGTCCAAGAACTGTGTGCCCCTGGACTTTGAGGAGTACCTACTGAGGATGTTTCAGCAGACCTTCTTCCTGCTACAGAGGCTGACGAGGGAGAACAACGCGCACACCGTCAAGAGCCGGCTGCAGGAGCTGGACGAGAGGTAGGCCCACACATGGAATTAAATAGAACACATACAGTACACAATGCCTTCAGAAAGTATTCACACCTTTCTACTTTTTCCACATTTTGTTGTTACAAGGTAGGATTAAAATTGATTTTTTTTTCAATGATCAACACTAAATACACTGTCAAAGTGGAAGAAAAATTTGAACATTTGGATTTAAAAAATATATATATATTTGAGAAATGTATGTATGTGTGTGTATATGTATGTATACAGTGTATGTATTTTTTAAAAGTATTTAACCCCCTGAGTCAATACATGTTAGAATCACATTTGGCAGTGATTACAGTTGAGTCTTTCTGGGTAAGTCTCTAAGAGCTTTCCACACCTGAATTGTGCAACATTTCCCCATTTATTATTTTCAACATTCTTCAAGCTCTGTCAAATTGGTTGTTAATCATTGCTGGACAACCATTTTCTGTTCTTGCCAAAGATTTTCAAGCAGATTAAAAGTCAAAACTGTAACTCGGCCACTCGGGAACATTCACTTTCTTCTTGGTAAACAACTCCAGTGTAGATTTGGCCTTGTGTTTTAGGTTATTCTGAAAGGTGAATTAATCTTCCAGTGTCTGGTGGAAAGCAGACAAACAGGGTTTCCTCTCGTGTGCTTAGCTCCATTCCATTTCATTTTATCCTGAAAAACTCCCCAGTCCTTAACAATTACAAGCATACCCATAACATGATGCAGCCACCACTATGCTTGAAAATATGGAGAGTGGTAGGTACTCAGGACAAAATGTTAATTGCTTTGCCACATTTTTTTTAGTGTTACTTAAGAGGTTAAGTGCCTTGTGGCAAACAGGATGCCTGTTTTGAAATATTTGTATTCTATACAGGCTTCCTTAATTTCACTCTGTCAATTAGGTTAGTATTGCGGAGTAATGTAGCTCCAATGTTGTTGATCCATCCTCAGCTTTCTATCACAGTCATTAAACTCTAACTGTTTTAAACTCGCCATTGGCCTCATGGTGAAACCCCTGAACAATTTCCTTCCTTTCTGGCAACTGAGTTAAGAAGGACTCCGTTATCTTTTGTAGTGACTGGGTGTATTGATTAGGGCAGACCCCATTTTTAGTCAACTGGTCGATTGTTTGTTCGATATGCTTTTGGTCGACAGAGATTACTTTAGTCGAGCAGAACGCAATGTTTTTTTCTTTCTTTCATGGTGAACAGGACACCTGTCTGATTCGTTGTGGAGGCCATTGTTGTTGTTATTATTACAATTATTATTATGATCGTCATTATAATAATAAGTAATGTCGTTATCATTAGCAGGCTACTCTTTAGCCTTGTATAACCACAATCGAGCTGTTGGCCTAAGAGGGAGTCCTGTTTAGTCTTAATACCGTAACTTACTTAGGCCAATATTTCAATATATATGTTACTGTATCAATCAATTCATTCGTTCATGCCATCACACAGAATACGGGACATTCATGTTTTGAAAAGCAATCAAGCATTTTAGTTTTAAAATTAAATAACTAAGGGAGCTTTCAATAAATGGCCAAAACAATAAATAAACCACAATTCATGAATGCATGTTACTCTTTTTGTCTGCTGTATCAAAGGCTTTATATATATTTTTTTGTTGGCACAGACTCTCTGGTACACTTATTTAGTGTTTGCAATGTTCCAAATGGTCCGAATTTTAAAAAATATTGTAATCTAACAGCAACTGTTTGGCACACATTAATACTCACGCAACACTTGCTCCTATGCCCTCCTTTTTCTTGATCTTCAGTAGGTTCCACAACTAAGTCATGTCTTCCACAGATCTGACTTCCCCTTTCCCCCCTGAGCAACCAGTAAACATTTGCCCGTTTCAATTGTATTTTTCACGTCCTCCGCATCCAATTTGCTGTCGACATTACTGTGTATGGAGTTAGTTATTTATTGATGTAATTTATCGCATGCGATGCACGTAAAGAGAGCGAGGGTTACGGGAATCAGGAATGTTTTTCCTAAACAAGAGTTTTCAGTAACAGAACTTTTCAGTCAGAAATAAGAAACTTTGTTGCAACTTCAGTACGGACAGTGCAATAAACACTTGCTGTATTTGGGGAGTTTTTCCCATTCTTCTCTGCAGATCCTCTCAAGCTCTGTCAGGTTGGATGGGGAGCATTACTGCACAGCTTTTTTCAGGTCTCCAGAGATATTATATTGTTTTCAAGTCTGCGCTCTGGCTGGGCCACTCAAGGACATTCAGAGACTTGTCCCGAAGCCACTCCTGCGTTGTCTTGGCTGTGTGCTTAGGGTCATTGTCCTGTTGGAAGATGAACCTTTGCCCCAGTCTGAGCTCTTGAGCAGGTTTTCATCAAGGATCTCTGTACTTTGCTCTGTTCATCTTTCCTTCGATCCTGACTAGTCTCCCAGTCCCTGCCGCTGAAAAACATCCCCACAGAATGATGCTGCACCACCATGCTTCACCGTAGGGATGTTGCTAGATGTCTTCCAGATGTGACGCTTGGCATTCAGGCCACATAGTTCAACCTTGGTTTCATCATACCAGAGAATCTTGTTTCTCATGGTCTGAAAGTTCTCTAGGTGCCTGTTGGCAAACTCCAAGTGGGCTGTCATGTGCCATTTACTGAGGAGTGGCTTCTGTCTGACCACTCTTACCATAAAGGCCTGATTGGTGGAGTGCTGCAGCGATTGTTGTCCTTCTGGAAGGTTCTCCCATCTCCACAGAGGAACTCTGGAGCGCTGTCAGAGTGACCATCGGGTTCAAAACCACTGTGTTCGTGGAGACCTTGAATGCTGCAGCCGTTTTTTGGTACCCTTCCCCAGATTTTTGCCTCGACACAGTCCTGTCTCGGAGCTCTACACAGACAATTCTTTTGACCTCATGACTTGGTTTTTGCTCTGACATGCACTGTCAACTGTGGGACCTTTTATATAGACAGGTGCACCGTTACAAATCATGTCCAATCAATTGAATTTACCAATCAAGTTGTAGAAACATCTCAAGGATGATCAATGGAAACAGGATGCACCAGCTCAATTTCGAGTGTCATAGCAACAGGTCTGAATACTTATGTAAAAAAAAAAAGGTTTTTCTGTTATTTTATAAATTAGCTAAATGTTCTTAACCTTGTTTTCGCGTTGTCATTATGGGGTGTGTAGATTTGACGAGGAAATAAAATAATTTAATCAATTTTACAATAAGGCTGTAAATTAACTAAATGTGGGAAAAGTCAGGTGGTCTGAATACTTTGACGATGGCCAAATTGCAATATTCAATCAATTTTTTATATATTAAATAGCAGCCTACACCAAATGGCATTGCTTTTAGGGGTGGAGTCGATTATTCTGATTTGGAGAAGTACTTTAATTACATCATACTTACACTTAAAAAAAAATCTAAAAATAGAAATATAAACACACCATGTAAAGTATTAGTCACATTTTTCATGAGCTGAAATAAAAGATCTCAGAAATGTTCCATACTCACAAAAAGATTATTTCTCTCAAATTTTGTGCACAAATTTGTTTAAATCCATGTTAATGGGCATTTTAGCCTTTTTTCAAGATAATCTATCAAAAATGGCAGTACATCCAACCGGCCTCACAAACGCGGACCACGTGTAACCACGCCAGCCCAGGACCTCCACATCAAGCTTTTTCACCTGCGGGATCATCGGAGTAATAAAGCCCTTTTGTGGGGAAAAACCCATTCTAATTTGCTAGGCTTGGCTCCCCATTTGGTGGGCCTGGCTCCCAAGTGGGTACGCCTATGGCCTCCCAGGCCCACCCATGGCTTTGCCCCTGCCCAGTCATGTGAAATCCATAGATTAGGGCCTAATAAATGTATTTCAATTGAATTATTTTCTTTATAAGAACTGTAACTCAGCATAATCTTTCAAATTGATTCATGTTGTGTTTTATACTTTGTTTCAGTATAATAACATAACTCACTGCTTAAATATAACATCAGTGTCATCAGTGTCGTTTTCACAAAATATTCTGTTTCTCTGTTGGCATAGTGTTTTGACGGCGACATCAGGTGTGTATCATGGAGACAGAAAAAAAAAATGTGATGCTTTTTCCACGTGTCTCTATAGTCTTTTAAATAGTTTGTTAGACAAAAGTTAATATTTTGAGGAAATAAGTGTAATCTATATTGAAGTGAGCCTTTTTGTGCTGCTAACACATCTTCTGGTGCATCAAATACTTTGTCAGATACTTCCTTGATGCCATTAAGTGCATTGGATTGCCTGGATTGTCAGCACAGGTAGACTTTTTAGAAGGGGCTGGGGAAGGCTTTGACAGAGGCTTTGAGAGGAGTGGTCAGTGCTTGACTCGGATATAAAGAGTACCGGCACCTATTTCAGTCCACTTCAAGTCTGCTATTTCTGTTCAGTGCAGAATTTGAATACCTCAGCCCCTAGAATCAAATCAAGTAGCTGGCCAATGCATTCACGATTTGGTTATTGGTTCAGAAATTTAGCCAGAGACCTCAATATAAAGTAGAGCCTGACCAATATGGGGCCAGGTAGCCTAGTTAAGAGGGTTGGGCCAGTAACCGAAATGTTGCTGGTTCGAATCCTCGAGGCAACTATGTGAACAATCTCTGGCCTTGAGCCGGCCATTAAGTCACTCTGCAAAAGAGCGTCTGCTAAATGAGTAAAATGTTTTTTTTTTAAATACACAAATTCCGATATGTCTGCCGACAAGTCTTCCAGCCATGGATCAGTTTTCTGCACATATTGTGGTCCTGAGGAAATACAGCCCCACAAAGATGGAATCGGCATTCAAATTCTATCATTTGAAAAATAAACTTGATTAAACTAAAGCGGCTAGACGGGATCTTGGAAACTACATTGGTAAAAAAAAAAAAATGTAAACCTTACGTTTTGAACTTGATGTGTCAGTGTATGGCTCATTCCATGCATAATATACTATCTGCAGTCCTTTCCAATTCCCAGGGGAGAAAGTCACAGAATCCTTACAAGATCTGCACACTCGTTCCGGTCATGTAGGCCTAGTAAACGCATGCTCTGAAGCAAGAGGGTTAAGAATGCAACAGAGATAAAGGATACACTTTCTTTACCTTAATTTATGGATATTTAAATATGTTAATGTAAATATCTCTAAAGTACCTGTTTTTAGATTTAGTACATGTTAAGTGTTAAACAATATACTCTACAAGTAAATTTTTTTTTAATGAACATTTTGAGCATGTTTTATTTAGAGCAGGTGATCCAATCCAAAGTGTTTTAGAAAAATGTACACATGTCTGAGGGACAAAAAGGCATTCTAGTCATGGAATGACCCACATCTGACGTTGTACACAAAACTACTATCTGAAATTATACAAAACCTTTTTCTCCATCCATTGTAAAGGCAGGTATCATCTGTAAAAGCCCAAAACAGGCCAATATCAGTCAACCAATATATCAGTTTGACTAATGCAAAGATATATGTGGCACTCTCTCCCTCTGTCTGCAGTTATGTAGAGAAGTTCACTGACTTTCTGCGCCTGTTCGTCAGCGTGCACCTTCGGCGGATCGAGTCCAACGCTCAGTTTCCTGTGGTGGAGTTTTTAGCCCTACTTTTCAAGTACACTTTCAATCAGGTAGCACATCCTTTCAGCCATTTTGTTTACTTTCTACATTTGCCTTTACGCTGCTCACAGGGGCTGCTGACACTAAAATATCCTATGGAAGTATGCGCGTACTACAGTATCGTATGCCGCAGTTGGGGAAAGATTAGAGAAAAAGAACTCTGCAGCAGGCCAAGATGGCTTCCATAATAATATTACCTAGAGTTTGACTGTTGAGGAATCAGAAACCTCTGTCATGTACTGTAGAGAAAATAACTGTTCTTCTGCTCTATCGTTCTAGCCCACCCACGAAGGCTATTTTGCCTGTTTGGACATCTGGAGTATCTTCTTGGATTATTTAACCACTAAAATCAAAAGTAGGCTGGCTGACCGAGACGGTGTGCTGAACAGGTACAACTGAATGGATGTAATGTCACTTTCAGTGTTGCTCTGGTTCTACTTGTATATAAAGCAAAGGAATTTGAATGTACTATCAATAATGCCTTCTGATGCGTGAAACATTTATGGATCAGTGTCTGTAATGCAAGGTTCTTCAACTTTGATCTTGGAGAGCTACTGGTTGTGCAGACTTCTCCCAGCACGTCACTTGATCAACACACCTGATTCAAGTAATCAACTAACCATAGCATCCAGTCTGGGATATTATTAGCGGAGTCTGTCTTACTGAAGGGCTTAAACGAAAGCCTGCACACCCAGTAACCCTTGAGGGCCAGAGTTGCTTTAATGTTTTAATATGGTTCTGTCTTTAGTTACTAGCCTCTTGTATGATGCTGCTTCTTCTATTGGCTGCTAATCTGGCCTCTTGTGCGGTCCTACAGGTATAAGGACGCTTTAGTGCTGCTATTAAGAGAGGTTCTCAACCGAATCCAGTTCCGATATAACCAAGCCCAGTTAGAGGAGCTGGATGATGAGACCCTGGATGATGATGTAAGACGCTTTACTTCTCGCACTGTTTTCGTCAGTTGTGCTGAGAATTAAATTTGTCTGCGCCTTTATTGCCTAGTGTGTTAAAGGAACATTTGGATGTCCCCATTATCACATATATTACAACCGTGTATACACATACAGACTGCTTGTTTTTCCTCAACCTGTATCAATAGTTAAACTCTTTGTGCTTACCATAGCAACAGACTGAATGGCAACGGTACTTGCGGCAGAGTCTGGAGGTTGTTGTCAAGGTGATGGAGCTGCTGCCGTCCCATGCCTTCGCCACGTTGGTGAGTGTTCTCCTTGTTTGTTTTTTATTCCTGGAAAATCCCACAAAAGGTCAACACACTGAAATGCGCCTAATTTAATAAAATGTGGATGATTTTAAAGGTGGTATTATGCACATATAATGTGCAGGCCTTTTTTGTCTGGTTCATGTATCACCTTTCACCCTGCAATAGTTTAATGTGATGTGCTTATGACAACATGATGTTGTCTTCAAGACAAAACGCCTGACAAACATTGATTTTGGAGTTAACTATTTCTTAGACTCCTGAACCATTTCTCTCTCTCTCAGTTCCCTGTCCTTCAAGAGGACTTGGATGTGTACCTGGGTTTGCAACAGTTCATCGTCACTTCAGGAACAAGTGAGTGAACATTTTCGCATGAGACAACATTTTATTCATCATATGCACAGAATACAGAGAGGTGTTAACGGTCCAATGAAATGCTTACTTGTGAGCTCTCGGCAGTAAAGTGAAAAAAAATACATATACAGTTGAAGTCTGAAGTTTACATACTTAGGTTGGCGTCATTAACTCGTTTTTCAACCACTCCACAAATTTCTTGTTAACAAACTATAGTTTTTGCAAGTCGGTTAGGACATCTAACTTGTGCAAGTAATTTTTCCAAAAATTGTTTACAGACAGATTATTTCACTTATAATTCACTCTATCACAATTCCAGTGGGTCAGAAGTTTACATGCACTAAGTTGACTGTGCCTTTAAACAGCTTGGAAAATTCCAGAAATTGATGTCATAGCTTTAGAAGCTTCTGATAGGCTAATTGACATCATTTGAGTCAATTGGAGGTGTACCTGTGGATGTATTTCAAGGCCTACCCTCAAACTCAGTGCCTCTTTGCTTGACATCATGGGAAAAATCAAAAGAAATTAGCCAAGACGTCAGAATAAAATTGTAGTCCTCCACAAGTCTGGTTCATCCTTGGGAGCAATTTCCAAATGCCTGAAGGTACCACGTTCATCTGTACAAACAATAGTACCCAAGTATAAACACCATGGAACCACGCAGCTGTCATACCGCTCAGGAAGGAGACGCGTTCTGTCTCCTGGAGATGAACGTACTGAGAAAAGTGTAAATCAATCCCAGAACAACAGCAAAAGACCTTGTGAAGATGCTGGAGGAAACGGGTACAAAGGTATCTATACTTTAAAAGGAGTCCTCGACATAACCTGAAAGGCCGCTCAGCAAGGAAGGAGCCACTGCTCCAATCCGCCATAAAAAGACAGACTACGGTTTGGAACTGCACATGGGGACAAAGATTGTACTTTTTAGAGAAATGTCCTCTGGTCTGATGAAACAAAAATAGAACTGTTAGGCCATAATGACCATCATTGGTGGAAAAAGGGGAGGCTTGCAAGCCGAAGAAAACCATCCCAACTGTGAAGCACGGGGGTGGTAGCATCATATTGTGGGTGTGCTTTGCTGCAGGAGGGGCTGGTGCACTTCACAAAATAGATGGCATCATGAGGATGGAAAATTGTGAAAATATTGAAGCAACATCTCCAGACATCAGTGAGGAAGTTAAAGCTTGGTCGCAAATGGGTCTTCCCAATGGACATTGACCCCAACCATACTTCAAAAGTTGTGGCAAAATGGCTTAAGGACAACAAAGTCAAGGTAGTGGAGTGGCCATCACAAAGCCCTGAGCCCAATCCAATAGAACATTTGTGGGCAAAACTGAAAAAGCACGTGTGAGCAAGGAGGCCTACAAACCTGACTCAGTTACACCAGCTCTGTCAGGAGGAATGGGCCAAAATTCACCCAACTTATTGTGGGAAGCTTGTTGAAGGCTACCTGAAACGTTTGACCCAAGGTAAACCATTTTAAAGCAATGCTACCAAATACAAATTCCGTGTATGTAAACTTCTGACCCACTGGAAATGTGATGAAAGAAATAAAAGCCAAAATAAATAATTCACTCTACTATTATTCTGACATTTCACATTCTTATAATAGTGGTGATCTTAACTGACCTAAGACGGAACTTTTACTAGGATTACATGTCAGGAATTGTGAAAAACTTAGTTTAAATGTATTTGGCTAATGTGTTTGTAAACTTCCGACTTCAACTGTGTGTGTGTGTGTGTGTATATATGTGTGTGTGTGTGTGTGTGTGTGTGTGTGTGGTATTTTTATTTTTTAGGCCTTTTAGCCCAGAGATGTTTTACTTTTTTTGTCACTCAAATATCACATTAATACACATTAGAAATGGCAAAGTGTATAGAATTGCAGAAAATAAGCTTTAAAGGTGCAAAATTCTCTCCACTAACAAGAGGGGTGTGAACAGTTTGTGTCATGAACAGTGCTTGTACCCATAAAAATAGGCGTGTGTGTGCAGGGGGGAGCACAGGATGTAACCCAATGCTGGCAGGGCATTTTTAGCCCACTACATTCGTTTTTACTATACAGTCCTCTCTAAATCGTATGTAGTACATTTAGTAGTAATACACAGTATGTTAGATCCATCGAGGAACTTTAAACTGCAGACCGTCTCCTCTGCAGCCCCGTCGATGTGGGTGGAGGTGTCTGGTACAGTGCGTAGTGAAAGTCTACACGCCCCTTTCAGTCTTCATGTTGCTGCCTTAATAATTAAATACACATGATCTACACAACCAACTCCACATTTGAAAAGTGAGAGTACATTACAGAAATGTTACTAATTAATAATATAATAAAAAACAAAGAGTTAAATGAGAAGTTTGCTTTTTTTTACAACCAAATCATTTTTTTAATGTAATTGGTATATTATAGAAGGGTGCAGACTTTTTTGAGATTTCCCTTGTTTTTGAGAAACTTCCCCAACCAGTGAATCAATTCCTCATCCAGTGCAGTATGGGGGGCTCAAAGGCTTTTTCCCCCCTCTGCATTGTTGGGAAGGGCCTGTAAGCATTTCACTGTTTCACCTGTTTACGAGCATGCAATGTTTGTTTTTTTTTACATTTGAATTGACTTCCTCATCCTCGTATACAACACGGATGAGGAAGTGATTCGCTGGTTGGAGAATGTTTCTCAAAAAGAAGTGTCTAGACCCAGGTGTTCCAAAAAAACATACAAAATGCTCTAAAAACACCCAACTACATCCTTTTATAAATGGAAACGTTCTGAGTATATACTGTGCAGGTCTTTAGATGTTGTACACATGATATTGTTTCATTCTGAACTTGACTCGGACTGTTTTCCCAATCCAGCTGTTCCATTTCTCTGCTGCTAAAATGGACGGAGAGGTGTCACAACTAAATGCAATATAACGTTGCGGATAAAGTTTGGAATGCAACAATTTCATGTATACAACATGTAAAGTCCTGCTTAACTATACTGAGGGCTTTTTTAGTTTCTAAAATGACATATTTGGGTGTTTTTGGAGCCTTTGAGCTCCAAACTGCACAATGAGGATGAAGTGGTTCACTGGTTGCTCAAAAAGAAGTGAAATTGCAACAAAGTTTCTGGACCATTCTATAACATGCCATTTACATGACAAATTTAGATTTGGTTATAAAAAAATGCTAAATGATCCTTTAATACTTGGTGGAAGTACCTTTGGCAGCCATTAAAGCTGTGAATAATTTTGAATAAGATTCTACCAACTTTGTACAACATACTGTATATCCATTGTTTTTGTCAAAATTGATTAAGCACAGTAAATTTGGTTGGTAATCATTGATAGACAGCAATATTTTAAAGCAGATTTAGTTGCGGGTGGAGACTTGACTAATCAGGAACATTCAACACCTCCTGGAAAGTCATGCTGATGTGACTGTGTTATTGCCCTGCTGAAAAATACAACTTTATCCCAGGGTTAGGTTTTCAGTAGCCTAGTTGCGAACCAGGCTTCTCTAAAACGGGAAGCCGGAGGAAATTCCATGACAAAAAATATTCTAAAGAGGGGTCGGAACCCAATGTAAATCAGTGATGCTTCGCAACACGTCAAACCAATCAAATTCCTTGCTTGGGCGGAGATCCAAAGGTGCTGAACAGACTTGTGCCATAGGAGCAACAGTTCGTGAGGAACAAAAATGTCAACAAAACCAGCACTGGTGACAAAACATTTTAGAAGGTTTGCAGCATGCTGGTTTTCACAGGATTTCTGTTATTTCAAGATTGCAAGAAGGGAGAAATGGTCTAATATGCTGGTCAATATTTAAAATTTTAGGGTGAAGGCTCTTCATAACCAAGTTTTTGCTCACCTGCTGTACATTGGTGGTCAGCTTGAAACATGTTGTGATTACAGATTTCATTAACAACAGGGGAGGGGGTTGCATAGGGGGTGTATCTATTCAGCAGCCTGATGGTCTGAGGGTAGAAACTATTGGCCAGTCTTCCAGTTTTTGCCATGATGCTCCTGCACTGCCCACGTCTGAGTGATTGAAGTGTTGAGAACAGGGCATGGTTGGAGTCCCTGATGATCTTCTTGGCCTTCCTGCGACACCTGGTGTCCTTTAGGGCAGGCAGTGTGCATCATCCACAATGATGATGCATCAATGCTGCAGACATTTTTGGTACCCTTCGCCAGTGTGCTTCGACACAATCCTGTCTCAGAGCTCCACGGACAATTGCTTCGACCTCATGGATTGTTTTTGCTCTGACATGCACTGCCCCCGTCTGAGTTATTTGAAGTGTTGTACACTTATATACACAGGTGGCTATTTTTTACCTTTTTATTTAACTAGGCAAGTCAGTTAAGAACAAATTCTTATTTTCGACGATGGCCTACCGGGAACAGTGGCCTTGTACAGGGGCAGAACAACAGATTTTTTTTTTTTTACCTTGTCAGCTCGGGGTTTTGATCCAGCAATCTTTTGGTTACTGGCCCAATGCTCTAACCACTAGGGTACCTGCTGCCCCGTTTACCTTTCCAAATAATGTCCAATCAATTGAATTTACCACAAGTTGTAGAAATATCTCAAGGATGATCAATGAAAACAGGATGCATCTGAGCTCAATTTCGAGTCTCATCGCAGTGTCTGAATACTTATGTAAATAGATTTTATTTTTTTTTTTATTTTTTTTTATTTGCCCAAAAAAATCTACGAACCTGTTGTCACTTTTTCATTATGGGGTATTGTGCGTAGGCTGATGGAACTGCACTTGAAGAAACTTTCAAAGTTCTTGATGTGTCCCGTATTGACTGACCTTCATGTCTTAAAGTAATGATGGACTGTTGTTTCTCTTTGCTTATTTGTGTTGTTCTTGCCATAATATGTACTTGTTCTTTTACCAAATAGGGCTATCTCCGCTACACCTCACCTACCTTGTCACAACACAACTGATTGGCTCAAACGCATTTAGAAGGAAAGAAATTCTACTATTGAACTTTTAACAAGGCACACCTGTTAATTGAAATGCATTCCAGGTGACTACCCCATTAAGCTGGTTGAGAGAATGCCAAGCGTGTGCAAAGCTGTCAAGGCAAAAGGGTGGTTACTTTGGAGAATCTAATTTTTGTATTTGTTTCTACAATGAAGAAAATAGTAAAAAGAAAAACCCTTGAATGAGTAGGTGTCCATACTTTTGACTTGTACTGTATCTCATATACTGAGAGTGGGAAAAAAACGGATTATTGATCTTACAAATAAACAAAAAGGAAATGTTCATTTGAGAATACAACACACATTAAAACCAAACCCATTCCCCTCTTCATTGCAGAATTGTGATTAATCAACATTGACACTAGTTTATTTTGTTATTAATAGTTTAACAATTAACATTTTTAAATACTTCAAAGAATCAAAACACTTAATCACTGCAAGATGTACAAATAAGCTAACTCCTATGTAAAGATTAGAGATCTTAAGTCTTAACAACAGTAGATAATTGAGTTGTAACAAGTGGGCTATTATTACTAAATCATTATTTCAAGTAAACAAAATTAACTCGATACCAGTGGTGGCCAACCTTGCCCCACTGATCCCTGATCTACTGGGTGAGCACACCCACTATTCCAGTACAGCAATAGCACACTTGAGGTTTAAGTTGAATCAGGTTTTAATTGCTGGGCTGAAACAGAACCTTCCACACCCAGCAGACCTCCATCCAGCAGGGTTGGCCTGCTGGTTAGGTTTACATTGTGTGATGTTTAACTGTGTTTTTGTGTACCTTTGCTAAAGTATGTAGGCCAATAGATACAGTGCCTTCCGAGAATATTCACACCCCTTGACTTTTTCCACATTTTGTTTCACATCCTGAATTTAAAATGGATTAAATTGAGATTTTGTGTCACTGGCCCACACACACAATACCCCATAATGTCAAAGTGGAATTGTTTTTAGAAAATGTTATAAATTGATTACAAATTAAAAGCTGAAATGTCTTGAGTCTCAGTATTCAACCTCTTTATTATGACAAGCCCAAATACACTGTGTACAAAACATTAGGAACACCTACTCTTTTCAATAACAGAATGCCCAAGTGAAAACGAGGATGCCTTATTGATGTCACCTGTTAAATCCACTGCAATCAGTGTAAATGAAGGTGAGGAGATCGATTTTAAAGGAGGATTTTTAAGCCTTGAAACTGAGACATGGCTTGTGAATGTGTGCCATTCAGAGGGTGAATGGGAAAGACTAGATTTAAGTGCCTTTGAACGGGGTATGGTACTTGGTACCAGGCGCATCGGTTTGTGTGTGTCAAGAACTCTGCTGCTGCTGGGTTTTTCATGCTCAACAGTTTCCCATGCGTCTCAAGAATGGTCCACCACCAAAGGATATCCAGCCAACTTGACAACTGTGGGAAGCATTGGAGTCAATATAGGCCAGCATCCCTGTGGAACACTTTCAACTTCTCGTCCATGCTCTGATGAATTGAGGCTTGAATGGGATGCAATTAATATTGGGGAGGTGTAAGTTCAGGAGTAAAAATTAGCTGAACATATATAATACTTTTTGGGGTTGTTAATTTTTGTCCTGCACATACAAGTTTTGCATATTCCAACTTCCGCTGCGATACCTGTAGGTGCCCTTGAGCTAGGCACTTAACCCTAATTTACTCCAGGGGCGCTGTACAATGGTGGCACTGGCCGTTATCCCACTAAGTTGCATTGACTCACTCTGTACAATAATAGTGTTTAACGTGACTTTTTCAATGACTACCTAATGTCTGTACACATACAATTATCTGTAAGGTTCCTTGGTGAATTTCAACCACAGATTAAACTACAAAGACAAGGAAGCTTTTCCAGTGCCTCGGAAAGGACACCTATTGGTAAATGGGTAAAAATAAAATAAGCAGACATTTTAAATATCCGTTTGAGCATGGTGAAGTTATTAATTACATTTTGGATGGTATATCAATACACCCAATCACTACAAATACACAATCGTCCTCCCTAACGTAGTTGCCGGTGAGGAAGGAAACAGCGCAGGGTTTTCAACATGAGGCCAATCGTGACTTTTAAACAATTTAATGATTGTAATAGGAGAGAACTGAGGATGGATGAACAACGTTATATTTACTCCACAATACAGTGAAAAGAAGGAAGGCACTAAAGTAAAACTGCAAAAAAAAAATGTTTTATGTCCTGAATTCAAAATGTTACATTTGGGACAAATTCAACACATCACTGAGTACCACTTCATATTTTCAAGCATGGTGGTGACTGCCTCGTGTTATGGATATGCTTGTCATCGGCAAGGACCAGGGATGTTTTTTGTGATAACAATAAATCTACTTGAAAATCTATGGCAAGACTTGATCATGTCTGTTTAGGAATGATCATCAACCAACTTGACAGAGCTTGGAGAATTTTGTTCAAATATTGTACAAATCAAGTGTCCAAAGCTCTTAGACTTACCCAGAAAGACTCACAGCTGTAATCACTGCCAAAGGTCATTCTAACGTGTTGCCTCGGGTGTTCAAATATACCCTTATGTAAATTATATGTATTTATTTCTATAAACTTGCAAATATTTCTAAAAACATGTTTTCACTTTGTTATTATGGGTTTTTGTGTGTAGATGGGTGAGAGGATAAAACAGATATTTAAACCATTTTGAATTTGGGCTGTAACGCAACGAAATGTGGAATAAGTCAATGGGTATGAATACTCACTGAAGGCACTATGTAACCCATGATATCTAAGATATACCCTTAGTCTCTTGCGACATTCATTAGGAGTGCTGTCTTCATTTGCAAGCAGGCTTTGGTTTCCATATCTGAAGACAGAAAACAACACAAGACAGTCTTTATTATACTCAAATTAGTTGGCACTGTATATTGTGTTATCTCTTTGTCCTCAAAGTTTTACTCTCTAGGGACTGGAGAATCTTTTCATGTCCTCCCACAAAATTACCTGCCCTGTGCAGTAGCCTACGCTCTCCTTTTACTGACAGCTGGAGCTGCAATTTCACCCCTTTTCATGACTGTTATTTACAAATGCATTTGGAGACTGTTTTTAATTTACAGTGAATTACATCAAGAAGGCTAGCTAATAGGAAGTTAGCTAGCTGATACATTTAATTTACTTAGCTAGCAGCTTAGTTGAGTTAGCCTACTGTAGCCAGCTAGCTAGCTAGGTAATAATACTTTTTTTTTACATTTGAAAAATGTATTTACTTACTTGAATATGTTCTCCCACTGCCTCAGTTTTTTTGGATCTTACAAAAATAAAATCATGGGGAATCTTTATTATTATAATTATTATGTAAAAATAAATTCCTGGTAGAAAAGTATAACGTTAGCCAGCAGCCTAATGAATGGAGATACGCCAAAAAGTGTTTCAAGGGAGGCGTGACAACGATGTGATTTTGGAGATAAGGAAACGTGATACTAGGTTTTCAGACTGATTGCCAAAGACACACCAGAATCATTTGCTAGAAGAGCTTTTCAAGTGGTATTAAGTGGTCCATTCTCATTCCCGACTAAAATGTTCTTCATAATCAAAGACCAGGTTTGAATATTGCCCTCCATCAATGATTCCCAATTAAATGGACTGAGCAATTTTACAAAAACAATGGATATACACTCATTGGCCTTTGAGTGATGGGTCGGACCCCCTTTGGCCCCCAGAAGAGCCTGAATTCTTCGGGGCATGGATTCTACAAGGTGTTGCGTTCAAACGTTGCTCAATTGGTATGAAGGGACCTAACGTGTGCCGGGGAAGCATTCCCCACACATTATTGTGTTTTGCTTTATGGTCTCAGGGGACTATTGAAAATGAGACCCTGATCTCAATTGGGCTCCCCTGATTAAATCAAAGTTAATAAAACATTAACACCACCGCCGCCAGCCTGTACCGTTGACACCAGGCAGGGTGGGGCCATGGACTCATGTTGCTTACGCTAAATCCTGACTGCCATCAGGAACCAGGATTCGTCAGACCAAGCAATGTTTTTCCACTCCTCAATTGGCCAGTGTTGGTGATCGTGTGCCTACTGGAGCTGCTTCTTCTTGTTTTTAACTGATAGGATTGTAACCCGGTGTGGACGTCTGCTACAATAGCCCATCTGTGATGAGGACCGACAAGTTTGCGTTCTAAGATGCCAATCTGCACAGCACTGTTGTACTGTGCGTTATTTGCCTGTTTGTGGCCTGCCTGTTAGCTTGATATGATTCTTGCCATTTTTCTTCGACCTCTCATCAATAAGCTGTTTTTGCCCAGAGAACTACCACTGACTGTTTTTTGTTTGTCGCACCATTCTCAGTAAACCCTAGACACTCGTGCGTGAAAAGCCTAGGAGGCCGGCCATTTCTGAGATACTGGAACTTGTGCGCCTGGCACAGACGATCATACCACGCTCCAAGTCGCCTAGGTCACTAGTTTTGCCCATTTTAATGTTAAATCCAACAGTAACTAAATACCTCGATGCCTGTCTGCCTGCTTTATATAGCAAGCCACGTGACTCACTGTCTGTAGGAGCGAACCATTTTCATGAACGGGTAAGGTACCTAATAAACTGCCGACTGAGTGTGTATTGCCCTAAGAGTTGTGCAGTTGGTAGAATCGTATTCAAAATTATTCACAGCTGACTGACTACAATAGATGCTTCTGCCAAGTATTAGCTCTGGGGTGTGAAGATGCACACAATCAAGACATTTTGTTTTTTTAGACATCTGCAGGGAAAAAATCCCAATCGTGGTATCCAGAAATAACTTTCAGTGCCTATCTCATTGTTACAGGTGTAGATTTTAAGGAATAGGATAGGTCTAAGTGGTATGGTAGTATCTCTCATAGGCTGGGCCATTTTTCTAACACCTAATTAGTTCTCTCAGGTGGCAGGGGCTAGGGGTTGTTTGCCTTTCATTTTACCAAAAGTGCTGTAAAAAAGCACTAAGTCATTTTCAGTACTGTAAGAGTCTTCTGAAAAGCATGCAATGCATGTAATGGACTGTAAAAAAAAAAAAAATTAAAAACTAAAGTTGCTCATTTGAAAGGTTATTTCATGAAATTGAGCATGCGCTTATCCTCATCTCTACTCTTTATTTGTGGCAGGTCGGAGACTGAACATTACAGCAGAGAATGATTGTCGGAGGCTGCACTGCGCTCTCAGGGACCTCAGCTCCCTACTTCAGGCTGTTGGGAGGCTGGCTGGGTATTTCATTGGGGACGTTTTCGCTGCACGCTTCAACGATGCGCTAGCGGTGGTAGAGCGGTTAGTGTGCCACACTGCTTCCTTCAGTCACATCCATTGATATTTCAGTTTACTTCCTGAATTGGCTAAATGAATTTGACCCACTTGCTCTGCTGTCAAACATCAGTGTCTAACTTCGTTTTGGTTCCTAGTGTCTATTCCTTTGGTGGCCTCCAATATGTGAAAGAGAAAGGGAGAAAATAGCTTTTGGCCAAAATGAAATTATGCATTTTCCTGACTGAGTACCTACACTTGATTGAATTATTCCAAGTTAATTTTTGAAGTGGCAAGACGATTTTATGCCTTGATTTGGAATTGACAATGCAGTATTTCCTGAATTGAAATCAAATTGACCCCAATCCTGTCTTGTATTACAGGGGAGAATTTTGATAAGGAAATAATTCAGATTGCATCATTGTTTAGTGTGTCTGCACTTGTGTTTCTAGGTTGGTGGAGGTCACATGCTATGGCTCTCAGATCAGCCTGTATGACTTGGAGACTGCTGTGCCATCTGTGCTCAAGCCGGACCTCATCGACGTGTGAGTGTCAACCGTTTACTGCCACTGTCTACAGTGCCTTCAGAAAGTATTCACATCCCTTGACTTTAACCACATTTTGTTGTTACAGCCTGAATTTTAAATTGATACAATTTAGATTTTGTGTCACTTGCCTACATACAATACCCCATAATGTCAAAGTGGAATTATGTTTTTAGAAATGTTGTCAAGTATTCAACCCCTTAGTTATGGCAAGCCTAAATAAGATCAGGAGTAAACATTTCCTTAACAAGTCACATAATAAGTTGCATGGACTCACTCTATTAGTGTTTAATATGATTTTTGAATGACTACCTCTTGTCTCTACCCCACACACACACAATTATCTGTAAGGTCCCTTAGTCGAGCGGTGAATTTCAAACACAGATTCAACCATAAAGACTAGGGAGGTTCTAATGCATCGCAAAGAAGGGCATGTATTGGTAGATGGGTAAAAATAAAAGGCAGACATTGAATATCCCTTTGAGCATGGATAAGTAATTCATTACACTTTGGATACATCCAGACACTACAAAGATTAAATCAAATAAAATTGTATGTGTCACATACACATGGTTAGCAGATGTTAATACGAGTGTAGCGAAATGCTTGTGCTTCTAGTTCTGACAGTTCAGTAATATCTAACAAGTAATCTAACAATTCCCGAAAAACTACTTAATACACACAGAACTCGAAGTGATGCGACCATCTCTGTCGGCGCCATCATATAAAGATAAGATACAGGCGTCCTTCCTAACTCAGTTGCCGGAGAGGAAGGAAGCCACTCGGGGATTTCACCTTGAGGCCAATGGAGACTTTAAAACAGTTAGAGTTTAATGACTGTGATAGGATAAAACTGAGGATGATTCAACAACATTGTAGTTACTCCACAATAGAGTGGAGATTACAGTGCTGTCTTTGATATTATTGAGCATAACCTGTTGAAAGGTTTGTGCTGTGGCTTTTCAACCTCAGCTCTGAATCCACGATGGCAATCTATCTAATATAACTCGAAGGGTTTTCTTTAATGGAAGCTTCTCTAATGTCAAACATGTAAAGTGTGCTATACCGCAGGGCAGCTCTCTAGGCCCTCTAATCTTTTCTATTTTTACCAATGACCTGCCACTGGCATTAAACAAAGCATGTGTATCCATGCATGCTGACGATTCGATCATGTACTCCTCATCAACCACAGCTGATGAAGTCACTGAAACCCTTAACAAAAACAAAGAGTTGCAGTCTGTTTTCGAATGGGTGGCCAGTAATAAACTGTAAGTAATAAACTGGTCCTGAACATCTCTAAAACTAAGAGCGTTGTATTTGATACAAATCATTTCCTAAGTTATAGACCTCAGCTGAATATGTTAATGAATGGTGTGGCTTTTGAACAAGTTGAGGAGATTAAATTACTTGCCGTTAACTTAGATTGTAAACTATCATGGTCAAAGCATATAGATTCAATGGTTGTAAAGATGGGGAGAGGTCTTTCCGTAATAAAGAGATGCTCTGCTTTTTTGACTCCACTTTCAAAAAAGGAAGTTCTGCAGGCTCTAGTTTTGTCTAATCTTGATTATTGTCCAGTCATGTGGTCCAGTGCTGCAAGGAAAGATCTAGTTAAGCTGCAGTTGGCCCAGAATAGAGCAGCACGTTTTGCTTGTCATTGTAATCAGAGGGCTGATATAAATACTATGCATGCCAGTGTCTCTTGGCTAAGAGTTGAGGAGAGACTGACTGCATCACTTCTTCTTTTTACAAGAACACAAACACAATATTGTGTTGGAAATCCCTTATTGTTTGCATAGTCAACTTACACACAGCTCTGACACACACACTTACCCAAGCAGACATGCCACCAGGGTTATTTTCACTGTCCCTAAATCCAGAACAAATTCAAGAAAGCGTACAGTATTATATAGAGCCCTTATTGTATGGAACTTCCTTCCATCTCATATTGCGCAAATAAACCGCAAACCTGGTTTCAAAAAACAGATAAAGCAAGACCTCACGGCATAACGCCACTCCCCTATTTGACCTAGATAGTTTGTGTGTATGCATTGATATGTAGCCTACGTGTGCCTTTAAAAAAAAATGTATGTAGTTCTGTACTAGAGCTGTTCTTGTCTATTGATGTTTTCTGTGGACCCCAGGAAGAGTAGCTGCTGCTTTTGCAACAGCTAATGGGGATCCTAATAAAATACCGAAAATGAGGAAGCCTGTACAGAATAAAAATATTCCAAAACATGCATCTGGTTTGCAATAAGGCACTAAAGTAAAACAGCAAAAAATGTGGCAAAGAAATGAACTTTGTGTCCTGAGTACAAAGTGTTATGTTTGGGGCAAATAAATGTAATAGAGGAAAACCTGGTTGTTTGCTTTTCAACAGACACTGGGAGACAAATTCACCTTTCAGCAGGACAATAACCTAAAACACAAGGCCAAATATACACTGGAGTTGCTTACCAAGGCAACGTTGAATGTTCCTGACTGGCCCTAGCTACAGTTTTGACATAAATCTGCTTGAAAATCTATTGTATGACTTGAAAATGGCTGTCTTATCAACAACCAACTTGACAGAACTTGAAGAATTTTTAAAAGAATAATGTGCAAATATTGTACAATCCAGGTGTGCAAAGCTTACCCAGAAAGAACCAGAATGACTCACAGCTGTAATCGTTTCCAAAGGTGATTCTAACATGTATTCACTCAGGGGTGTGAACTTGTGTAAATTAGATATTTCTGTATTTCATTTTCAATAAATTTGCCAACATTTTGAGACAACATGTTTTCAATTTGTCATTATGGTGTATTGTGTGTAGATGAATGAGAAAATAAATCTATTTCATCTATTTTGAATTCAGGCTGTAGCAAAATGTGGAATATGTCAAGGAGTATTAATACTTTCTGAAGGCACTGTAGATATAAAGTGGATTCGTTACAAACTGCTGTCTTTTACCCTTGTCTGTAGACGTAACTTAAGAATTCACCCCTTTTATTAAACTAAAAATGTGTGATAAGAAAATAGTCAGAGAGCGTTTGATTTTCTTGACAGATATAACTGTATTGTCACAGTTGTTAATGTGTGTTTGTTTCCAGCCATGCCCAGTCCTTGGCGGCGTTGCAGGCCTACTCCCACTGGCTGGCTCAATTCTACAGTGAGGTCCAGAGGCAGAATCAGAGCCGCTTCATCAGCCTTGTCACCTCCACCATGGATGCCACCGCACCACTCATCACTGCTAAGGTAACCATACACACACACAGTATGTGTTAGTAACACTATGTCTTTGTTAAATCTTACCTGGTTGCTGATGTTGTGCAATTGGTATCATGACACACAGTGGTTCCATTTTTATGCTGACCAACTGAGCTTGCATATTTGTGTTCTCATTGGCCAAAAACTGGTTATCAGATCATTTCAGCAAGTCAACTAAGAGTCTTTGTCAATTCCTTGTTACCTATTTCATTGTCAAACTGTATTTCTATTCTAGGTACCTGAAAAGTTGCTGCTGTCGGCATGCCATCTCATGGTGTCCATGGCCACCACCGTGCGTCCTGTTTTCCTAGTCACGTTGCCTGCCGTGCAGAACATCTTCAACCTCATCACAGAGAGCCAGACTCGCAGGCTCCCCCAAGAGGTCAGAGTGCACCGTTATGGCTTCAGTGTTATTTTGAGGCTGAGGGCTGAAATTCAATCCACCCATGGGTTGTTATCAATGCCCGGCCTTAATTTTATTTCCTGATTCGAAGTGGACCACTAATAATAAATAAAAAAATCTGTCTTGATTCTGGGGTGTAGCACTTTAGGGTGTGTGTGTGCGTGTATGCATAATGTGTCTCATGGAATGTCTATACACCCCACCTATATGAGTATGGTTATGCGTGGAGGGATCTGTCTAATGTGTGTGTGTGTGTCTCCACTCCTCCAGGCCCACATGCTCGTGTGCAGGGCTCTGTCCAACATGCTGCTGCTGCCTTGGTCTAACCTGCCAGAGAGCGAGCAGCAATGGCAAACCCGCTCCAGTAGCCACGCCAGCCTGCTGGCTGCCCTTACCCGCCACTACCGCCTACTGAGGGGCACTGCCAACCAGCCCCCACACCGCCTTGGCCTGGAAGACAGTCAGTTGGGCATCATGCCATTTATCAACCTTTATCAGTCTCTTATAGTTTTGTTAACGCTTCCTTCTATAGTCCTGTTTCGGCTGGTATTTACTAAGAAATAATGTGGTGAAAGATGTGATGACAATGGGTACTTTTAAGTATTTATTTCTAGGTTTGGGTGGTATACTGAGGTATTTTGAAGTACCAACGGTATGATTTTCAATACCGCCAAATGCTTCTTTTTTATAAAGACCACATGGCGCAAACATGACGTGACGATCCACTGTTGAGCATCACAAGAGAGGTGATTAAGTATCACTTTAAATTAATTTGCCAGCTACATATCTTATAACTAGAAGTTAAGATGTGCCAAATACATTTGCTCCAGCTCAGGGCTCCAGCTATGCATTTGGTTTGATAACTTGCCAGCTGTAAGTGGCTAGCTTTCAAGATTTAAGCTTATTGGTTACCGCAGAGACAATCAATTCCCTCCTGGATCAAGTGTGAGAGGAGCCATTTTGAGATAAATATGACTTTATTAGCTGGGTTGTCTGGCCTTGCATTTAGTTTATGTTCGCTTGCTCTTATTAGCATTTAGCTAGCGTCCCCTATGAGAATTTGCTAGTACTTTGTTAGCAAAAATAAACAATGTTTGGAAAGAAATTGCGCCCCTTGTGGGCACTGACGGTAATACTGCATACCCCAATATGGTACATGAATGGTGTGACGGTACAGTGGTTACTCCACTATAAGTTTTGTGTTTATGCTGCAGCCCTTAGAGGTAATTTGTGGTTTAGAACAGTACCTAGCGTCACCATTTCATTACTCCAGACCAGCGCAAGGGGGAGTTTGAGCACTGATTATGCTTTTGGGTCCTACTGTGTCTCTAACTGTCAATGAATGGGTGACATAAACCTAAATAGGAACTGATAATTGTGCACGACTTCAGTATTACTTTCTAAAACAGTTGTTACACTAAGATTTTTATTTTATTTTGTTAGGATTATTTTTCTCTTACTGTAGTAGTGTAGGCCACTCCCGACCGGTCATGTTGTACATCGCCTGAGTGGCGCAACGGTCCAAGACACTGCATAGCAGTGCAAGTGGTGTTGCTACAGATGCTGGTTCAATACCCGTGCTGCCCTTGACTGGAAGACCCATGAGATGATTGTAGGTTTTTGGTTTCTCTTCCTCTAAAAACAGAGATAAATAATTCTAAATAACAAACTGGCTTTATTTACAAATTCAAACACTGTCTCACCCAATGTTCAAGAATGGCCTTTTTCTCGCTCATTTTACATTATTTGAAAACAAAAGATTGAAAACAAAATGTTTATATATATATATATTATTATTATTAATTTAGAATTATATAAAAGCCTGTTGGATATTCTCACAGATATATTATTAACCCTGTTATTAGCAGGACAATATATATTGATCATGGCTCCCGAGTGGTGCACAATGGGATTGCCTTGCAGTTCTCTAGCTGTATCCACTGAAAGTGTGCGAGGTTCAAGCTACGAGGGCGGTGGGCACAGGATGGGCCGCAGAGCCGCGCACAGAAGACCGACCTAGCCCATGGGGAAGGGAGGAGAAGGAAGGGGGGTGGATACCCACCCCGCCACACTGGCAACACTTTAAGGGACATTGCACTAATAATGGCGCTGACTAGGGAAACATTCCTGCTGTTCTTAGTTTGAACGTGCAGACGTTAGCACTAAAACAATGTAACTAATAATGGCATCTTTATGAGAATGACGTATAGAGGGCGAGGAACAAGATGGCGTCACAATCCATGCCAGGCACACCTGTGAGCTCTGGAACTCCACCTCGAACAGGCAGAGTTAACATACCCGGCGAGGTCGTCGGTTCACCCTGACATTACCATTCCTCTTCTGGCAACAGAACTTGACCAACTGCTCACCAGGCACAGCAAGGGCCGTCCAGACCGCTATGCTGTTCTGGTATTCCAAGGATGTATAACCGAAGAGACATACCACAAGTGGGCACAGAATGGTGCCCCCAAACATAGACTCTGTACCGGTACCCCCCTGTATATAGTTTTGCTATTGTTATTTTACTGCTACTCTTTAATTACTTGTTACTTTTATTGCTTATTCTTATCCATTTTTTTAACTGCATTGTTGGTTAGGGGCTTGTAAGTAAGCATTTTCACTGTAAGGTCTACCACCTGTTGTATTTGGCACATGTGACTTATACAATTTGATTTGAATACAAACAGTGAGGCAAATGTGGCTTACTGGTGAACCTCTGGGTCATTAATACTGTGTCTCAAAAGTTTCTGTCCATGACTGATGCAACCCAAAAACTCATTAGACAGAGTTAATGAGTACTTGAGGTGACCGAGAAAGTCTGGGCATGACCTGCTCTCCTTATGTAAGGAATTAGGCACTTTCCCATGTTTACTACAGTATGTACCGTAGGCTATATTTAATTGTCAGACTGCACAGTAGCCTAATAAACAAATGCAGCTGGCTTATATCTTCAAAATGCTTTAAATGCTTTATTTTCCAAATGTAAAAACATATACTGTACAGTACTGTATTTATTCTTCAGCATCTTTGCTTTCGTTAATAAAATAATTATACAAATGCTCTTTCAAACACACACGGTCATGTTGTACAGCGCCATTATGGCTATTAGCAGAGCTATATTTTGGCCTTTATGGGCGGCGCACAATTCGCCCAGCGTTTCTCTCCCTCTAAAAACAGAAATAAAAGTTTTGGCCGTTACAAATATTATTTTGGCCTTTATTCAGATTACAGTCGCTCTCTTTAGTTTTTTTGAAACGAAATAACTTCAAAAATATCGTTATATATTATTAAGTTGATTACACAGTCATATAGCCCTGCACCTACATAAAGCTGAGTGACTCACTCATTCATGGCTTTGGATCAAATTAAATATGTACCAACATTCTTTCTGATAGTCTTCAATAAAGAAATGTTTTGTTATCCTGACCTGGATACCATGGACAGCATTATAATAGCCCATTATGGGCTATTAACAGGACAATATACCTTTTACCAACACCTCTCTGTAGTTTGATACTTTGTGGATGGGGGCTCCGGAGTGGATGGGATCTCTCGCAGTGCCAAATGCGTTGCTACAGATACAGGTTCGATATCCGTGTCGGCCGCCACAGGGAGACCAATGAGGTGGCTTTTGGTTTCGAATCCTCCAATCCTTTATGTAATTATTGGTCACACATTTTTCAATATACTGTAGGTCTACCGTAGGCGGCACGAGTCTCACCAACACAATCTCCAGACCTGAACCCAATTGAAAATCTCTGGAATGTGATCAAGAGGAAGGTGGATGGTCATAAGCTGTCAAACAAAGCCGAGCTGCTTGAGTTTTTGCGCCAAGAGTGGCATAAAGAAAGTCACCCAACATCTATGTGAAAGACTGGTGGAGAGCATGCCAAGACGCAGGGTTATTCTTCCAAATATTAATTTCTGAAGTATTCCTACATTAAATGAATGAGCTTCTTTTCTTTTGCATTATTCGAGGTCTGACAACACTGCGTCTTTTTTGTTATTTTGACCAGTTGTCATTTTCTGCAAATAAATAGTCTAAATGACAATATTTGTACTTGTAATTTGGGATAAATGTTGTCAGTAGTTTATAGAATAAAACAAAAACTTTTTTTTTACCCGAACAAATACCTATAAATAGTAAAACGAAAGAAACGGATCATTTTGCCGAGGTCTCTTAATTTTTTCCCAGATCTTTTAATATATATATATATATACTTGGAAATACCTGGATTTCTGTGTAAATTGGTTATACAATTTTATCTGCTCTTCATCTAGGTCACAACAATAGACAAACACACAAACAATTATATGTTTTCATGTCTTTATTGAATACACCGTGTAAACATTCACAGTGCACGGTGGAAAAAGTATGTGAACCCTTGGATTTAGTAACTGGTTGACCCTCCTTTGGCAGCAATAACCTCAACCAAACTTTTTCTGTAGTTACGGACCAGACCTGCACAACGGTCAGGAGGAATTTTGGACCATTCCTCTTTACAAAACTGTTTCAGTTCAGCACTGTTCTTGGGATGTCTGGTGCAAAGTGCTCTCTTGAGGTCATGCCACGGCATCTCAATCGGATTGAGGTCAGGACGCCTTCTGGACTGGGCCACTCCAGAAGGCGTATTTTCTTCTGTGTTTTGGGCATTGTCCTGTTGCATCACCCAACTTCTGTTGAGCTTCAATTGGCAGACAGATAGCCTCCTTGCAAAATGTCTTGACAAACTTGAATTCATTTTTCTGTCTGATGGCAAGCTTGTCCAGGCCCGTCCAGGCCCTGAGGCAGCAAAGCAGCCCCAAACCATGGTGCTCCCTCCACCATACTTTACAGTTAGGATGAGGTGTTTGATGTTGGTGTGCTGTGCCTTTTTTTCTCCCCACATAGTGTTGTGTGTTCCTTCCAAACAACTCAACTGAAGTTTCATCTGTCCACAGAATATTTCTCCAGTAGCGCTGTGGAATATCCAGGTGCACTTTTGCAAACTTCAGACGTTCAGCAATGGATTTTTTTTGGACAGCAGTGGCTTCTTCCATGGTGTCCTCCCATGAATTGTTTAGTGTTTTACGTATCGTTGACTCGTCAACAGAGATGTTAGCATGTTCCTGAGATGTCTGTAAGTCTTTAGCTGACACTTTAGGATTCCTCTTAACCTCATTGAGCATTCTGCACTGTGCTCTTGCAGTCATCTTTGCAGGATGACCACTCCTAGGGAGAGTAGCAAGAGTGCTGAACTTTCTCCATTTATAGACAATTTGTCTTACCGTGGACTGATGAACATCAAGGCTTTTAGATACTTTTGTAACCCTTTCCAACTTTATGCAATTCATCCATTTTTAATCTTCGGTCTTCTGAGATCTCTTTTGTTTGAGGCATGGTTCAATGTCAATGCTTCTTGTGAATAGCAAACTCAAATTTTGTGAGTTTTTTATTGGGCAAGGCAGCTCTAACCGACATCTCCAATCGCGTCTCATTGATTGGACTCCAGGTTAGCGAACTCCTGACTCCCAATTTGCTTTTGGAGATGTCATTAGCCTAGGGGTTCACATACTTTTTCCAACCTACACTGTGAATGTTTAAATGATGTATTCAATATAGACAAGAAAAATACAATAATTTGTTTATTATTAGTTTAAGCACACTGTCTGTTGTGACTTAGATTAAGATCAGATAATTTGATGACCGATTTATGCAGAAATCCAGGTAATTCCCAAGGGTTCACCTACTTTTTATTGCCACTGTATGTATATAATTCAATGCATAAATACAAAGTTTGATTAAATGTAAGGATAATAATTGAGGGAATAATTATGTAATTATAATACCACTATAATTCCATGTAATTCCTATGAAAGAAAACTACCAAGTAAAATTCTGACTGAGTAAAGCCCTTTTTTGACTGGGACAATGTACAATAATCAACACAGAGTAATGTAGTTGTCTTACCTGTGAAGTTTAATGCACTGATTGTAAGGAAGGAACACTAGAGACATTATTCTTTTGGCTTTATAGCATAAACCCTAACATCTTTCTTACCCCCACGCCTCTTTTTCTTTCTTAGCGAAAGCAGTGTTGCACCAGACATTGCCTGTGCTAAGAGACATAGTGGACAGCATCTCCGGGGAATCCACCAAATCCCGACAGATCTGCTACCAGAGTCTCCAGGAGTCCGTGCAAGTTTCCTTGGGCCTCTTTCCTGTCTTCATCCAGCAGCCAGGTTAGAAGAAAAAACACAATGTTACAACACAACAGTTTCAGTCATAATAGAGAGCTGACGTGTTGTAAGTTTACTACCCATTCACTGATTTTATCTCCCTTAAATTCAAATCTAAAATCCATCACCACAGTACATTTCAAGTAATTTTACAATGTAACGTTATACGTGTGATATGCCTGAGCAAGGTCAATGTATGTGACAAAAACGTTGCACTTAACAAAATGTTTATTAACAAGTACACACAGTGTGCAACTGTACTTTCAGCCATTCTAACAATTTCACAAGAAATGTTGCTAGTGCCCTTTTCCCATTTTCAATGACATTCACCTTCTTATGAATGATATTTCAAATTTACTACAAGCTCTACGCATACGCAAGATTCGGAGTGTTGCAATGTCGTTTTTCGTCTACTAAAGTGTCGGCTCCTTGTAATACACTCTGGCGTTCTACATAACTTTCAGGTAGTAAAAAAGTGAGACGTGGTATCATTCCTTCTGCTGCCATGGGGGCAGTGTTGTCGCTTGTTTCCATCATCTGATAAATAGGCTACTCATCAAAGTAGCCTATTTTGCATTGATAACCAAATATAATCTCAACAGCTGTTCAAACAGTAAACCAAACAACAAGAATCGACCCAAAAGGTTGGTTATTTCGAAATGGTAGAACCTGCTGTAGCCAACTAGCTAGCCATGTGCTTTTTTACTCTGTGACCAAAACATGACGTTCTATGTTTAGCTGATATGGGAGTTAATATGCAAGCAGCATATCAAAGTGGGATAATGTTTTAGGTTACACCGGCAAGTAAAATATTTGGCAGGGCATATTTTTTTCATTATGATTATTTCACATGGAGATGTGGGAAGCTAAAAAAGCTAGCTTGCTATGTTTTTATCCAGGCTAACGTCAGCTAGCCAGGCTGCCAGCTAGCTACTACTAGTAAGGGAAGGTAACTCTTTCTTGCTTTCACAAAATTAAAAGACCAAAAAATGTAAACAAAAATAAATGTAAAAAAACTATCGCCCCCTTGTGAATGGGGGTGAGACGGCGAGGATGTCATGTTACGAAAAGGTGTCCGCTACTCCAAAATCCCATTCCACCCACATGTACGTACGCACATACAGTAGATCAATGGAGTGAAGCTTGTAGTCACCTTAAAAGGGACCGTTTGCAGATTTCATTTTCTTTATCACTTCAAATTTCATTTTCATTCAAAACATTCTGGTCTTTGATTTGATATAATGCCAACGCTGAGTTATTCTTTCTGACATTCTGTCTTTCCCGTTGTCACGCCCTCTATCCTCAAGATGTGACGGATGAGATGCTGAGCTTCTTCCTCACACTGTTTCAAGGTCTGCGTGTTCAGATGGGCGTGCCCTTCACCGGACAAATTATACACACCTTCCTCAGCATGTTCACCAGGTAGGTCACACACACACATGCTTAGACACAAATATTGTGACCATTTTAAAGCTACAATCTGGGATTCTGAAAACAACAAAACAGCAGTCCCGCCACATGTTTTGATATACAGTTGAGGGATGAGGCTAGAGAAATGTAACCCCTCTCAAATTAATAGACAGCGCTGTAGATGCAAGGACTGGCCATCCTCAACAACCCCATGATGGTTTTACATGTTTAGAAGCTATACATTGTTTGTTTACGTTCTTGTATGTCCGTCCGTCCCAGGGAGCAGCTGGCAGCCAGTATCTTGCAGGAGGGCAGCGCAGGCTGCCGAGTGGTGGAGAAGTTCCTAAAGATTCTCCAGGTGGTGGTTCAGGAGCCCGGCCAGGCCTTCAAACCCTTCCTACCCAGCATAATAGCTCTCTGCATGGAGCAGGTCTATCCTATTGTGGCTGAGGTGAGAGCGCGCACTCTCATTCACACTGACATAACAAAAAAATGTATACATGCACTGTGTGTGTGTGGTTTGGGCACTGGGTCAGCAAAAAAGGATATGAATTTTTGATCAACAATGGATAATAAAGGTCTATTGTGATTTCTTTGTCTGTTCCACAGCGTTCCTCTCCAGATGTCAAAGCAGAGATGTTTGAGCTGCTATACCAGGTGCTTCACCATAACTGGAGGTACTTCTTCAAGACCTCTGTCCTAGCCAGTGTGCAGAGGGGATCGGCCGAGGAGGCCATGGAGAATGAGGCCCAGTTTAGTGCTGCCATGCAGGTGTGTGTGTGTGTTTGGGGGGAGATGCTCACACCATGTTTAGCTAGCTCGTCTGTGCTTGTTGATGTTAGATAGTACTACTGCAGTTGTCAGACATGACACGAATTACCACCATAGCTGGGTCCTTCATTCATTTTTGCACTACACAATAAACTTTTATGAGAACGGTCAGCCCTCAAATGCTAGCTACCTAACATTAGCTAGCAAATCAGTTTAATTTTAGCTGGCCAGGTCATAGAGAACGTTAGCACGCTAAATACAGTGCCTTGCGAAAGTATTCGGCCCCCTTGAACTTTGCGACCTTTTGCCACATTTCAGGCTTCAAACATAAAGATATAAAACTGTATTTTTTTGTGAAGAATCAACAACAAGTGGGACACAATCATGAAGTGGAAACGACATTTATTGGATATTTCAAACTTTTTTAACAAATCAAAAACTGAAAAATTGGGCGTGCAAAATTATTCAGCCCCTTTACTTTCAGTGCAGCAAACTCTCTCCAGAAGTTCAGTGAGGATCTCTGAATGATCCAATGTTGACCTAAATGACTAATGATGATAAATACAATCCACCTGTGTGTAATCAAGTCTCCGTGTAAATGCACCTGCACTGTGATAGTCTCAGAGGTCCGTCAAAAGCGCAGAGAGCATCATGAAGAACAAGGAACACACCAGGCAGGTCCGAGATACTGTTGTGAAGAAGTTTAAAGCCGGATTTGGATACAAAAAGATTTCCCAAGCTTTAAACATCCCAAGGAGCACTGTGCAAGCGATAATATTGAAATGGAAGGAGTATCAGACCACTGCAAATCTACCAAGACCTGGCCGTCCCTCTAAACTTTCAGCTCATACAAGGAGAAGACTGATCAGAGATGCAGCCAAGAGGCCCATGATCACTCTGGATGAACTGCAGAGATCTACAGCTGAGGTGGGAGACTCTGTCCATAGGACAACAATCAGTCGTATATTGCACAAATCTGGCCTTTATGGAAGAGTAGCAAGAAGAAAGCCATTTCTTAAAGATATCCATAAAAAGTGTTGTTTAAAGTTTGCCACAAGCCACCTGGGAGACACACCAAACATGTGGAAGAAGGTGCTCTGGTCAGATGAAACCAAAATTGAACTTTCTGGCAACAATGCAAAACATTATGTTTGGCATAAAAGCAACACAGCTGAACACACCATCCCCACTGTCAAACATGGTGGTGGCAGCATCATGGTTTGGGCCTGCTTTTCTTCAGCAGGGACAGGGAAGATGGTTAAAATTGATGGGAAGATGGATGGAGCCAAATACAGGACCATTCTGGAAGAAAACCTGATGGAGTCTGCAAAAGACCTGAGACTGGGACGGAGATTTGTCTTCCAACAAGACAATGATCCAAAACATAAAGCAAAATCTACAATGGAATGGTTCAAAAATAAACATATCCAGGTGTTAGAATGGCCAAGTCAAAGTCCAGACCTGAATCCAATTGAGAATCTGTGGAAAGAACTGAAAACTGCTGTTCACAAATGCTCTCCATCCAACCTCACTGAGCTCGAGCTGTTTTGCAAGGAGGAATGGGAAAAAATGTCAGTCTCTCGATGTGCAAAACTGATAGAGACATACCCCAAGCGACTTACAGCTGTAATCGCAGCAAAAGGTGGCGCTACAAAGTATTAACTTAAGGGGGCTGAATAATTTTGCACGCCCAATTTTTCAGTTTTTGATTTGTTAAAAAAGTTTGAAATATCCAATAAATGTCGTTCCACTTCATGATTGTGTCCCACTTGTTGTTGATTCTTCACAAAAAAATACAGTTTTCTATCTTTGTTTGAAGCCTGAAATGTGGCAAAAGGTCGCAAAGTTCAAGGGGGCCGAATACTTTCGCAAGGCACTGTATATGAGTCTGGCTGGCGCTGGCATGAGTATGTGGTAATGTTAGTTACAGCATGGTGAGGGTGAATTCAATTCTTCATTAGCGAAGCCAGCTGCACGTCACATATTGGCTACCTAACAACATGACATTATTTATTTTTTGAGGCAGTGGAAACGCAATTCAAACAAGTCCACCAAGGCCAGCCCAACCCGGATTGACTTCAAAGTGCTAATAGAAACGGCGCTTTAGTGAATTTGTCAATACATTTCCAAAAATGTCTAAACGAAACTGCAACGCCAAGTTAATAATAGCCTTTTTTTATATTTACTTCATGTACATGATATAATTGGTTTATAGCACCCTTCTAATCATTAAGCAATGTGCAGAAAATTCCACCTCCTAGCCTTTCCATTGTAGAGCTATGATAAGCTTTTTGCCTATTTTCAAATGTAAGTTGTACTCACAATCCAGCATGTTGCTGCCATTTGTAAGATGTTCTGTTGAAAAAATTTATATATATATATATATATATAACGATACCATGTTGCTTATAGAGGATTGTGGTCAATTCAAATTGAATTCAGTCAATTCAGGAATTAAGCTTGATTTCAATGACTTCTCAATAACCTGAAAAGTAGAAGCTATTAATTTCACATGTTTTTCCTCTTTCTGAATGAACTGCCTTCAATTCGAATTGACCAACCCTGGATTATAACTATCCAGTTATTTCAGTATCTAGGGTGAATGGGTTATGGGTTGTTTTTGGACAGGACTGTAGAATTCCCTGACATGGGCTCAAATCTGTTTCTCCAGGCTTTTGGGCAGTCTTTCCTGCAGCCAGACATCCACATCTTCAAGCAGAACCTCTCTTACTTGGAGTCCCTCAACAGCAAGCACAAGCTCTACCACAGAGTGAGTTCAGCTCTTATATGCCATACCATTAGCTCCTAAAGTGCATTTATTGTTGCTCCAAAATTACCCTTTGTCTCTGCTTTGTGACACTTTATTTGTATGGTCCAACTTAATAACCTCATCTAATATTGTTGTCATCATGAAAATATGATTACTTTTCTATTGCTATCTAATTCTAAACTATATATACAAAAGTATGTGGACACACCTTCAAATGAGTGGATTTGGCTTTTTTCACACTCATTGCTGACAGGTGTATAAAATCGAGCACACATCTATGCAATCTCAATAGACAAACATTGGCAGTAGAATGGCATTACTGAAGAGCTGCAGTGACTTGCAACGTCGCACTGTCATAAAATACCACCTTTCCATCAAGTCAGTTCATAAAATTTCTGCCCTGCTAGAGCTGCCCCGGTCAACTGTAAATGCTGTTATTGTGAAGTGGAAACGTCTATGAGCGGCTCAGCCGCGAAGTGGTAGGCCACGCCTAAGATCACCATGCGCAAAGCCAGGCGTCGGTTGGCGTGGTGTAAAGCTCACCGCCATTGTACTCTGGAGCAGTGGAAATTTGTTCTCTGGAGTGATGAATGCCGCTCTACCATCTGACAGTCCGACGGACAAATCTGGGTTTGGTGGATGCCAGGAGAACGCTACCTGCCCCAATGCATAGTGCCAACTGTAAGGTTTGGTGCAGTAGGAATAATGGTCTGAGGCTGTTTTTCATGGTTTGGGCTAAGCCCCTTAGGGAAATCGTAACGCTACAGCATACAATGACATTCTAGACAATTCTGTGCTTCCAACTTTGTGGCAACGGCTTGGGGAAGTCCCTTTCCTGTTTCAGCGTCACATTGACAATCCACTAACAGAAGTTTGTCAAAATCAGTGTGGAAGAACTTCACTGGCCTGCACAGAGCCCTGACCTCAAACCCATTGATAAACTTTGGGATGAATTGGAACCAACTGCAAGCCAGGCCTAATTGCCCAACATCAGTGCTCGACCTCACTAATGCTCTTGTGGCTGAATGGAAGCAAGTCCCCGCAGCAATGTTCCACCATCTAGTTCAAAGCCTTCCCAGAAGAGTGGAGGCTGTTATAGTAGCAAAGAGGGGACCAACTCCATATTAATGCCAATGATTTTAGAATGAGATGTTCGACAAGCAGGCGTCCACATACTTTTGGTCATGTAGTGTATTTCTATGATTGCCATAATATAAAACAACATAAATACAACGTTGACATTACACGTCATGATGGTGTATGCTATTATTATCACACAGTCTATCAGTCATGATAGCAGCACTAAATGCTGAGAGAACTATGAACTATGAAGTAGAACTATGAAGTAGTAAATATTGTGATCGATTTGTGGTCAACAACTAGCCAAGTATATCCTGTTTTTAAATCATTTCCTAGACTACTCTTATCATCTTACCGTTTGTTTCATGCATTTACAGTGCCTTCGGAAAGTAGTCAGACCCCTTGACTTTTCCCACATTTTGTTACGTTACAGCCTTATTCTAAAATTCATTATATAAAAACAATTCCTCAGCAATCTACACACCCCATAATGACAAAGCGAAAACATTTTTTTTTTGTACATTTTTGCAAGTGTATTAAATAAAAAAACGGATACCTTATTTACATAAGTATTCAGCCCCTTTGCTATGACACTCGAAATTGAGCTCAGGTGCATCCTGTTTCAACTACTTGATCGGAGTCCACCTGTGTTAAGTTGTATTGATTGGACATGATTTGGAAAGGCACACACCTTTCTATATAAGGTCCCACAGTTGACAGTTCGTGTCAGAGCAAAAACCAAGCCATAAGGTTGAAGGAATTGTCGGTATACCTCCAAAACAGGATTGTGTCAAGGCACCAATCTTGGGAAGGGTACCAAAAAATGGCTGCAGCATTAAAGGTCCCCAAGAACACATTGGCGGCCATCATTCTAAAATGGAAGATATTTGGAACCAGCAAGACTCTTCCTAGAGCTGGACGTCCGGCCAAACTGAGCAATCGGGGGAGAACGGCCTTGGTCAGGGAGGTGACCAAGAACCTGATGGTCACTCTGATAGAGCTCCAGAGTTCCTCTGTGGAGATGGGAGTGCCTTCCAGAAGGATAACCATCTCTGCAGAACTCCACCAGTCAGGCAGGCCTTTATGGTAGAGTGGCCAGACGGAAGCCACTCCTCAGTAAAAGGCCCATGACAGCCCGCTTGGAGTTTGCCAAAATGCTCCTAAAGGACACAGACCATAAGAAACAAGATTGTCTGGTCTGATGAAACCAAGCTTGAACGTTTTGCCCTGAATGCTAACCATCACGTCTGGATGAAACCTGGCACCATCTTTACGGCGAAGCATGGTGGTGGCAGCATCATGCTGTGTTGATGTTTTTCAGCGGCAGAGACTGGAAGACTAGTCAGGATTGAATGAAAGATGAACAAAACAAAGTACAAAGAGATCCTTGATGAATACCTGCTCCAGACCGCTCAGGACCTCAGACTGGGGCGAAGGTTCACCTTCCATCAGGACAACGACCCTAAGACAACGCAGGAGTGGCTTCGGGCCAAGTTTCTGAATATACTTGAGTGGCTCAGCCAGAGCCTGTACTTGAACCCGATGCAACATCTCTGGAGAGACCTGAAAATAGCTGTGTAGCAGCGCTCCCGATCCAACCTGACAGAGCATGAGAGGATCTGCAGAGAAGAATGGGAGAACCTCCCCAAATACAGGTCTTCCAAGCTTGTAGCGTCATACCCAAGACTCGATGCTGTAATCGCTGCCGAAGTTGCTTCAACAAAGTACTGAGTAAAGGGTCTGAATACTTACGTAAATGTGATATTTCTGTTTTTAATTATAAATTTAACGAACATTTATAAAAACCTGTTTTTGCTTTGTCATTATGGGGTATTGTGTGTAGATTGAGGGGGGCAATTTAATCAATTTTAGAGTAAGGGTGTAACGTACCAAAATGTGGAAAAAGTAAAGTGGTCTGAAAACTTTCCAAAGGACTGGATGCTGTTTGCACATGATCTGTAAACAAATGTCTAATGTCCATTTTATTAGGATCCACTTTTTTTATTTAGTTAACCTTTATTTAACTAGGCAAGTCAGTAAAGAACAAATTCTTATTTACAATGACGGCCTAGGAACAGTGGGTTAACTACCTTGTTCAGAGGCAGAAGGACAGATTTTTACTTTGGAGATTCAATCTAGTAACCTTTCGGTTACTGGCCCAACCCTCTAACCACTAGACTACCTGCTGCCCCAAAATTACATCAGCTAATTTTCCTGTGGTCCAACACAGAACTAAAAAGACCTTACAACTACATTTTACATTGATGACATAATCAACATTTAAATAATGGACAGACAGTTACAGTACCTGACAGAATAATATAAGCATTCTCTGGGATTAGTATCTGTCCAGTTTATATGGTCGATTTGCCTGGCTACCCAGCTCCTTACTCCGGCCAAATGCTGCTTGCCCCACGGACGTTAGTTTCTTCTCCACAATTGGTCTGGATCCATTCTAGACCGTCTGATTGCTTGCAGAAGCCAATGGGTTGGGCCAGAACACGTGGGTAAATTCATCATTGGCTTTGATACTCTGATTGGTTAGATGATCCAATCGCTGATGACTTTGTTTTGTACTACACCCCTCATTTTGATGTCACAACAAACGACTTCAATGATGGCAGTCTCAGACTGATGTATAACGATAGAGCAGCGGAATAATTTAGTTTGCGTCATCAGGAAAATGGCATTAGAGGTTATTTTATTACTTTCTTGAAGGTGAACTAACTTTTTGCCTGAAGTGTGAGTTGGTCAAGAGTTACATTCAGTGATCGCCATTGTGGACAATAACGATGCGTGGAATTTAAATAATTCATTTGGGGACAATGAAAATGCATGGAATTAAATTTAATGATTCTAACTTGGTGTTTGGCCACACTGTTCTTTCTGTCTGTGTGTGTATTCCAGAAGCTGTTCCGGACCTCCATGCTGTTTCATTTCATCAACGTGCTCCTACAGGTGCTCCTCCACAAAAGTCACGACCTGCTCCAAGAGGAGATCGCCCTGGCAGTGTACAACATGGCCTCCGTGGACTTCGATGCGTTCTACTCTGCCTTCATGCCCGAGTTCCTCAACGGCTGCCAGGGTGTGGACGCCAACCAGCGGGCGGTGCTCGGCCGCAATTTTAAACTGGAGCGGGTAAGACTTAATGGGAATTGGTTTATAGAGTGGGTTATGGCCGCGGCGGTGGGAGTCTAGGGTAGGGTATACTGTGTTTCATAGTAAAAGAGGTGATGGTGGTGGGGTATTAGCCAAATATGATATGGTTATGTGCTCTTGGAATTATCAGAGACTCTGGACTGAGAAATATGAGTGGAAAACCGGTAGCATTGTTGTATCTCAGATTTTCCTATTTGAACTGAATGCTTAGAGTATGACAGGATGCAATTGTTTAATTACCATAAAATCTGTTATGCATGTGACTTTGCATATGTGCAACAAAATGTCTAAATTTCCCATGGCCCATATTCGGGACTGGAGGAGGGCCAGGGGGCACAGTATGTGTGCTTATAAACAAAAACTCCCATATGCAACATACAATTTACATTGTCTCTTTTCCAATATATACACTAGCACACACTGGTGGGA